>NC_034011.1:1158764-1458764 GCF_000346465.2 Prunus persica
GCACTACACTGAGTATCTCTCGTCGTCTGTGATTGAATTTCTTTTTATTTATAAACCCTAATAGTCATTGTTTATGCAGTATGCCAAGGGAAACCAGGAAGCTTCATACCCCCAAGAAGCCATTGATGAAGTCCGGAATGAATGGGCAGAGTTTGTTTTCCAAATTATTAAACAGGGCAATTATTGAACACTTGATATTTATGTATAATGTACAAATTTTCTCTATAATATGTAATGTAAAAATTTGTTGAGGTTTTCTTAAATTAAAAAAAAAACAAACATACAAATTGCTTAACCGACGTGTAATACTTTTCCAACGACCTAATAAAGTCACAAACCGTCGTATTTTGTTGTTTCGTGTTTTAAACAATTACGACGTAAAAATATAGTTAGACGACGTTCTTTGAACAATTGAGTCGTTTATGGTTTACAACATCTTCAATTTCTTAAGGGTTCAGGGTATCATCGACGACGTTTATGTAACGACAGCGGTTAAGTCGTTGATATATATATTTTACGTCGTATAGTTAAATAGCCGCCATGGTTTCTCATTTTAACGACGTCATTTTAACGACTTAGTAGTCTATTACAATTTACAACGTCTACAATTTATTAACACCGACGTGGTTTGTTGTTGTGGTAAGAATATTTTATTATTTTTATATCAAAATATTCAAAATAAATTTAAAATAAATCAGAAAATTGAAAAGTCAACTCCTATGAAGTCATTGATATATTTTCTTCCACATAAACCTTGAAAAAATTCATTTTGAATAACAAAAATTTAAAATGACCATCCAAAACAAAATTGTTTTGATGAGTCATAAAATCACTTCTAGTTTTATGGTTTAGGGTTTAGAGTCTAGAGTTTAGAGATTAGGGTTGTTATTTATTGGGGTTTATTTTTAAAGTATAATTTTTGGGTAGTCTAGGGTATATGTTAGGCTTTAAAACCATAAAACCTTTTATAAACTTAATTTTTTAAATTGTATAATTTAATTTTATGGGTTTAGGGTATTAATTTTTAACGACGGTGGTTGGGTCGTGGAATACATATTTTACGTCGTACAGTAAAACATACGACATGGTTTACGCTTTAAACGACGTCATTTTAATATGTAAGTCGGTTTATATAATTTACAACGTTTTTAATTTCTTAACACCGACGTGGTTTCTCATTTTAACGACGTCATTTTAACGACTTAGTAGTCTATTACAATTTACAACGTCTACAATTTATTTAACACCGACGTGGTTTGTTGTATGGTAAGAATATTTTATTATTTTTATATCAAAATATTCAAAATAAATATAAAATAAATCAGAAAATTGAAAAGTCAACTCCTATGAAGTCATTGATATATTTTCTTCCACATAAACCTTGAAAAAATTCATTTTGAATAACAAAAATTTAAAATGACCATCCAAAACAAAATTATTTTGATGAGTCATAAAATCACTTCTAGTTTAATGGTTTAGGGTTTAGAGTCTAGGGTTTAGAGATTAGTGTTGTTATTTATTGGGGTTTATTTTTAAAGTATAATTTTTGGGTAGTCTATGTTATATGTTAGGCTTTAAAACCATAAAACCTTTTATAAACTTAATTTTTTAAATTGTATAATTTAATTTTATGGGTTTAGTGTATTAATTTTTAACGACGGTGGTTGGGTCGTGGAATACATATTTTACGTCGTACAGTAAAACATACGACATGGTTTACGCTTTAAACGACGTTATTTTAATATGTAAGTCGGTTTATCTCAAGGTGGAAGGAAGGCAAAGATGCAATCTTGAAAGAGGGTGTGCCAGCGAAGGTGGTGTGGTATTTTCCCCCAATTCCAAGGTTTAAAAGGATGTTTCAATCACATGAGACAGCTAAGAGTTTGACTTGGTGGCATGTTGCTAGAAAATCAATTGACGGTCAGATGTCTCATCCGGCGGATTCCCCGTCTTGGAAACTTCTTGATGATAAATGGCCTGAGTTTGGTAATGAGCCGAGAAACTTGAGATTGGCTCTTTCATCTGATGGATTCAATCCCCACAGTTCTCTAAGTAGCAGATATAGTTGTTGGCCGGTTATCTTAGTTACATATAATCTCCCTCCATGGCTGTGCATGAAACGAAAGTTCATGATGTTAACCTTATTGATTTCCGGTCCTAAACAACCCGGAAATGATATAGACGTCTACTTGGAGCCTTTGATTGATGATTTAAAATCCTTGTGGGTTGGGATTAGAGGAGTGTATGATGCACATAATGGAGAATACTTTACACTCAGAGCTGCATTAATGTGGACAATTAATGATTTCCCCGCCTATGGAAACTTATCTGGTTGTGTTGTTAAAGGATATAAAGCTTGTCCAATATGCGGCGATGATACACCTAGTCACAGGTTGAAAAATGGCCACAAAATTTGTTACATTGGGCATAGAAAATGGTTACCAATCAATCATCCATATAGGAGGCAACGTGCAGCTTTTAATGGGAAACCTGAATATGGCATACCTCCAGAGCCATTAACCGGAGAAGAAGTGCTGCATATGGTTGAAAATGGTGACAGAGTTTGTTGGAAGAAGAAATCAATATTCTTTGATCTCGAGTATTGGAAATACCTTCCTGTGAGGCATGCCCTAGATGTTATGCACATTGAGAAGAATGTTTGCGATAGTATCATTGGTACATTGCTGGAGATCCCTGGAAAAAATAAAGATGGGATTGCTGCTCGATTAGATTTATTGAACATGGGGGTCAAAACTGATTTGCAACCCGAGTATGGAGAAAGACGTACTCGTTTGCCTCCTGGGCCTTGGAATTTGTCAAGAGCAGAGAAGAGAGAGGTTTGCAATTCTTTCTATGGTATGAAGGTCCCTGAAGGTTATTCTTCAAATATTAAAAATCTTGTATCTGTACAAGATTCAAGACTTCTTGGCCTTAAATCACATGATTGTCATACCTTAATGCAACAATTGCTCCCTGTGGCAATTCGTTCTGTTTTGGAGAAGCCTGCAAGGTATGCAATAACTCGTTTGTGCTTCTTCTTCAATGCTATATGTGCAAAGACTGTTGATGTTTCCAAGCTAGATAAGTTGGAAGAAGATGTAGTAGTTACTCTGTGTTTGCTTGAGAAGTACTTTCCCCCTTCATTCTTTGATATCATGGTTCATCTAGTAGTACATCTTGTCAGAGAAGTTCGTCTATGTGGGCCAGTATATTTTAGGTGGATGTATCCGTTTGAAAGATATATGAAAGTGCTGAAGGGGTATGTTCAGAATCGTACTCGTCCCGAAGGTTGCATTGCTGAGCGGTATATAGCTGAAGAAGCGGTAGAGTTTTGTACTCAGCATTTATCTGATGTTAGTACAGTTGGAGTGCCTTCAAGCCAAAAGATGGGAGTTTCAAAGCCATTATCAGGTTGCACAGTGAGCGTAGTTGATCAGGACCTGTTGAATCAAGCACATCTATATGTCTTGGAGAATACGGAGGAAGTCCTACCTTATATCGAGTACGTATGAGTTTTATTCTTTAAGTTTCCATTTAAAATTATTTCTTATGTTTATCTTATATATTTGGGACCGTAATGCTTGAATTTTTCGTGTCATGTAGGCAACATATGATCCACATCAAGACTGCTTATCCAAAATTTAGAAAGAGAACAAAGTGGCTGCAGGATAAGCACAATAGCACTTTCATTCAATGGCTACGCTTCAAGGTATATGTTGTTGAATAACGTATTTCTCTTTTAATTTTCTTCTTATTTATATGTTAGGATGAATTAAGATATGATTAATTTACAGGTTCAAAGTGAAGTTGAGGAAGACAATCATGGCGTATCAGAAAATTTAAGGTGGCTAGCAGCTGGTCCAAACATGTCAGTGCCATTATATAGGAGCTATCTTATTAAAGGTATTAAATTCAATATCAAGGCACAAGATGATGTGCGGACAACTCAAAATAGTGGAGTTTATTTACTTGCACATACCATGCAAGTTGCTAGTGCCAAGGATAAAAACCCAATTCTCTCAAATATGGGTTTCTATGGTGTCATTCAAGAAATTTGGGACCTTGACTACCAAAAGTTTACAATCCCAGTCTTTAGGTGTGATTGGATAGATAGTTCTGGTCTTGTAGTCGACGAACTTGGATTTACCCTTGTAGATTTGAGTAAAATTGGACATAGGAATGACCAATTTGTTTTGGCTTCTCAAGTCAAACAAATATTTTTTGTTGACGACCCGATGCATCGTGGTTGGTCGGTAGTGTTATCAATGCCTAGTAGAGAATATAATGATGTTATTGGTGATGAAGTATTAGGTGATGTGATAATTGAGTGTGAGCCATTTACTAGAGGGATGCCAAATGTTGACACATTTGATGAACTGGTAGGTGAGTTAGGCGGTCAAAATATTCGAGATGGGTGTGAAGATATATGGATTGAATGATGCTTATGTAATTGGCAGTGTATGACATTAATTTTGTAATATATTGTAATGTGATTTCTTCACTTTCTACGTTCAAATAAAACACGACGTTATTGTGAATCAGTTATTCAGCATATTTACCGACGTCTTAAAGCAACGTAACAATGAAGAACCACGACGCTATTGTGAAGCAATTATTCAGGATATCACGTCGGTGAAGGATAAAGAACCGCCATGTAATTCAAAATAACACGACTCCAATCCCATAATACCGACGTCTAAAAAACGAGATATGTAATCTGAACGTTAAAAAATACGACGTCATCATACATTTTCCACGTCGCAAGTTCTTTTATAAACGAAGAGGAACGAAATTAATTCCGACGGAAATTCATTATAACCGCCGTCTAATAACAATTAAACGACGTTATTTGTAATACGGCTCCCATCATAATCTACGCCGTCTATATGTTCTGTAATACGGCTCTCATTTATTTGGAACCGACGTTGTTTAGACGTTCAACGTCGTCTATATTATTAAGTGCGTCGTGAGTAATGAATACATATAAATACAACGTCGACTATATAAATGTATACGTCGTAAATAATGACACTGACAACTATTTCCACGTCATCTTTTTTAGAAAAATCGAAGTGGAAAATTTATTTCACGACGGTTTTTTGTAAATAAGAGACGTTGTAGAACTTTAGCAGACTAAACACGTCTGTTTTTATTGTTTTCCGACGTTGTTGTATTTAACAACGTCTAATATTTATGGTCGTTGTTTGTTTCTGAAAATAGGACGTATAAATTTTTTAATACGACTCTCATATATTTGTAACTGACGTTGTTTAGTTTTTCAACGTCTACTATAGAAACACATACGTCGTAAATAATGACACTGACAACTATTTCCACGTCATCTTTTATCGAAAAATCGAAGTGGAAAATTAATTGTACGACGGTTGTGTTTATATGTGCGACGTAGTAGGTATCAATAACGTCGTCTTCTAATGTATTTAAAGACGTCATATTTTTTATTGTCGTGAAAATTATATTTAACGTCGGCGTATTTTTATTGTCGTCGTTGTATGTCTATCTTGCGGCCTTGTTCTCTTAATATGTGTCATATTTTCCCTTTTTAACGACGGTCTTTTTAGAGAATTGGTCGTCTATTATCATCCTCGATTGCTTTTTTTAGATCTTTTTGCAGTACAAAGACGTCGTTTTGTATTTTTTGATGACGTTGTATTGTTTAACAACGACGGTTATTTAGCGTCGTGGTTTATGAGGGAAAAGATGACGGTGGATTCCACGACCATTGAAAAACCAAATACACGACGGTGATTTACCGTCGTCTTTTTGCTTTTTTGTAGTAGTGGAGGCCTAAGCCCCTGCTTCCAACAACAAGCGAATCCAGCTTGAGATCTTGCACAGCATCACACAACTTCTCCCTTGGATCACCCCAGTAAACCTTGGCCACAACCTTAGCCTGTTCGCATTCCAAATACAAATTAAGTGCTTATTTATACACACATAAAATACAAAATGTTATCTTTTTAACTTTTGTACTGCATGAACAAAGATGTGTCAAAATCGATAACATATCGTATCTTAAGGGAAAGACCCATGTACTTCTTATTTTCTAGATATAAATTCAACCATTTCTAAATGTTTAAGATAAACCAAATTTGAAATATGCTGTCATTTAAGATAATATTTGTCATAGTATTATCAATTATATATAAATGGCATGTATATTATTTTTACAATGTACTACAATGGTGCTCATTTTAAATAAAAATAGTTTACCTGTATGACATGTACCTTCATAGTTATCTATTCCGTTTAAAAAATGCATTAAAAGGAAGGGTTGTATGTGATTAAAAATGAATTTCATGAGTATGAGCTCAATTTACTATTAAAAAATTAACATGTATCGATATTGTTGATAATGTATCGATAACATGTCAATACATTTGTTATTTGACAATGACATCCAACCTTATCAATACAATATTGACAATCCATTCTTTATATGTATATATGAAGGGACAAGTACTGTACATATACTTTTCTATACTTGTATATGTATGCTTAGGGTAAACAAAATTTCTCCGAAGTCAAAATGTCATATAGAATAGGAGAGAGGAGATTAAGAGCATATACATACCCTTTTAGTTCTTGAAACTGTATCAAGAATATCAAGAACTTCCGGATCGCTGGTAAGTCCATACTGCTTTGAGACATTACTCTCTACAAATTCTTCCAGAGGAATCAAAGCTGCCAACACACATAAAACGATCGAAGAAGCCCAAAGGAAAAAAAAAAAAAAACAGAGAATAAATGTAATTTGATTGATGTGTACTGTTACATATGAGAATTAATAGAGAGACATATATACGTACGTGATCCAGTGTCCTCGAACAGCTGCTTTCTGGTATTGGTAGCTTTGGGAGGCTCAACATGGATTAATATGATGCGATCTCCTTCTTCTATCAGATTATCGACTGCCCATCGTAGGGCCGATTTGCTTGTTGCAGAATAATCCATGCCTATGCCAACACTACGTGCCTTCCCCATCTCTCTCTCTCTCTCCCAATAATAAGATTTTTTTTTTTCTTTCTTCTTTCTCTTTTTCTGTTTTCGGTTATAGTTTGGCCTATCTATAATACTTAGGTAGTCTTACTGTGGATGTGGCATGTTGCAGAAGGTGGAAGAAGGTTCTTGAAGGCTGTCTCTAGTTGGCGACTTTTCTTTTTCTGAAATATATATCCTACCATATATATATATATATATATATATATATATATATATATACACATAGAGAAACACTTACAAACAAACGGTACTTCTAGTCAAAGTACAAGAATAAAGCATAAATTCCGGCACAAATTGCTCTTTTACATTAATATCCATTAGTCATGATGTTCCCACTGATTTGCGCTTTAATACCTAGAATCTTTCTTTGGTGGAAAATACTTTAACCGATGCTCAATTTCAAGACATATTTTTTTATATACTTTTGTAATGGTTACTCACAACAAGCTTCTCCATGCATAAATTCTTGCATCTAGAATGTCAATGTTTTATTCGTCACAGTTTATCGTGATTTGCAAATTGCAACATATACATGTAATTATGTGTATGACTTTTCGTAATCCTATTTTCTTTAATAAAGTAACTCTAATTATTTCTTTATCCGAACAACACTGTGCATGCATGTCGATTAGCTATAAAAAAAAAAATAATAAACTGTAATATCGGAAGTATTAAATCTCAAATAATATAAATATTAACAAATTTAGACATAAGAACTTTTTCTTTTGTTAGATGAGATATGAATGAATATGCTTCACATCTATTTGAGTCAGCCTTGGTCTTTGCTTGCTTGTTCTGGCTGGCTTTTACGACTGGATCCTGATGCTATATCTGTTGTGATGCCCAGTGTCGGTTCTATAGCCCGGCCCAAATTCTTCAAAAAAAAGAAGCTACATATGTTATAGTCAAGTCCAAAATTAAAACAGCAGACAACTCACTCTTTATTAAGTATATAAGTTTTGACCAGCTATCTTTCAAATTCTGGATCGGCCACTAAGGATGGCGCATTTTGATGACGGAGGTTTCATTAGTGTTTGTTGAGCATGGTTATCATTTGGATGTGTTGTCAAACAACCATATTTTGAAAAAGGCGTGTGTGCAATTACTTGTCTACACAATAATTTTGAAAAGATCCCATGATGTGTTTGCAATTCATTAATTTGTTAAAGAAAACAAAAAGGCAAAGCAACAAGAAAAACTCTCACTTTATTGATCACTGTGGAGAATATGATCACTAGCAATTCCCCTTCAGGGTCAACTAGATTACAGCTATCCAGTTACACTGGAATTTTAGCAACTACGCAAGAAAAAGGATCTCAAAAAGAAGAAATTAAAGGCGTTATATGCATGAAGGCAGCAGCTCAGGGGGGGAGTTTGTATACTAATTAAGAAATAAATCTATTAATTCGAGATGGTGCTTAGAGTAGGTATGGTCGGCTACTTGATGGGGTTCATAGCTTGAGTTGTGTGCTGGAAATTGTAGAAGCCACTGCTAGAGTTGCAGCCGAAGCACTTGCTGCTCATGAAACTTGGTTCCCTAGGAACTGTCAAGGGCCTTCTTGATCTGCAATCCAACCAAGAAGAAAACGCATTATTTGGTATACGGCAATTAAATCTGGAGAAAGCTAGCCGGACTTGCTTAAAAGAGAGTCGTTTTGAAGAATAGAAGAAAAAATGCGTGCACAAAAGGCATAAATTGGTTTCTCTTTTACCTTTGGGGAACGAAAGGTCTGTCAAAATGGGGCATCAATTGAGCCCTTGGAACCATCTCCTTTCTCAGTAAGCGAATCTCTTCCTCTTCTATCATCTGCTCAGTTTATAACACTTTTGCGTCAGAATGTTACTCTCTCTCTCTCTCTCGTGAATACATAGTTTTTTTTTTTTTTCATTAATTGATCTATACCTTCTGCAACATCTCTTCTTGTTTTCTCCGCTGCTCCAAGATGCTCAGCTTGGCTGCAACCTGTGTATTTAACACGTCCGTTAATTGATCACAAAAAGCTCTGACAAAGGCTAAATTTCAAGAAACACGTCAGTTGGGGGTCTAAACTAGACTCACCATGTAGTTGAACGTTGCTCGTCTGGTTGCTCTTTGTTGAGTGTGGAGTCTAATTTCCTGAGGTTTGGTATTTTCTTTTGTAGGAGACTTCTGAGAAGACTAGTAATAATAATAGACAAGGTACCACAATTACTATGTGTGTGAGAGAGAGAGAGAGAGAGAGAGAGAGAGAGAGAGAGAGAGAGAATTATATTACAAAATTTACCTTAGATTTGTCATGGAGACGCTCTTTGCCTTCATATTTTGGCTGTAAAGTAAGATAGGCTATTAGGTGGCAAATGATAAATTTTACTTTTATAGGTATAATTTTACTTTTCTGTTGAGGATGAGACCTTGTGGAATCTTAACTAAGAGAAATGAAAGCACTTTCTATTTCTTTCATGCCACTTGACCCCAACAAAATAGCTTTATTACTAAAATTATTAAGGAAGTACACTGCCACTTAGCTATTTGTTGAATGCTGTTTTAAATGGTAAGTTACTTGTAGCTTAATTAGTTTAAAGTACGAGGTCTTGTGTTTAATTCTTTGCTCTTCTAATATAACTTATAAGAAAATCTAAATAGTAAACATAATGAATAAAATTGAAAGTTTATCAATATTTAAGAAGAGGCCAAGTTCACACTTGGAGACTCTTCACACTCGAGTGCTTAAACCTTCATTAAGCTGATTAATCAATAGGTGAACATGCTATTAGAAGTAATATATGTCTGATCTCACCATTCCTCCAGAATTTGAGCTCCATGAACTCGTTGGAGACTGAGAAGCAGTCTTCACAAACTTCATTGACAAAAAGAGAACAATTAAAAGAAAGGAGGAAAAGAAAAAGAAGGAGAATAAAAAATTAAAAAAAGAAAGCAAGACTACCTTAAGAGTAGATTTGGTGTGTGGCTTCAACATAACGTGTAAATATATTTGGTGTGCATGCTAATTGATGGAAGTGATGAGTTTATATAACAAGGTTTGGAGATTGGTACTTGTCTTGAGTGCTTTGTTTCGGTTGCAACATCAAAGAATTTGCATGCTTTCTCAGTCTCAGGTACCAAACATTCTGATTAAATCTCCCTCTCATGCAAATTATTGTCAAACCCTTTTAAGTTTCAAGTTCCTTCAAATCTCCTCTTGGTGTTAACTAAACATTTAATAAATCCAAAAAGTCTGCCGTTGCTTCACATCATTAATATCTATGCTAACTAAAAAACTTAATTACTACGAGAGTAATTAACTTGATTTTCTCAGATAATGATCATATGCTGACTGCTTGATTCTATCATCATGAATATGAACTGTTTTAATACATTTTAATGGTCAAGTAAGCCAGAACAGTCTTTCGTTCAGTAATTTTTGTGCCAATTTTTACTGCCTTAGCTACTATAACTAGCGGTAATCGAAATCTAAAGCTTTGAATTAGGTCAGCTTTTTTAATGATCCAGAGGTTAAACACAGCTAAATGAAGTAGCCAAGTATGAAAACTACATAAAATATAAATTACACATAGTATATAGATAAACCTAACCCATGTCCATTGATTATTTTGCTGTTTTTTGGTTACAATGGAAGCCAATTCAACTCTTGATCTAGTCTAAACCTAAGCCATGTCCTCATCCACCCTCACCACTCCACTTGGGCTAATCTTATAAGGGCTTGTGTTATTTTTTCAATTGTGAATCTTCAATCTTGACTATTGATTAAGTTGATTTAAAGAATGGATTGTCGATATGTTATCGATAATGTGTCGATATTTATTAATGTCATTAATAATACTAACTTGTCATCGACACATTTTCGATAATATCAATAAACATATGTTTATTTAATAAATAAAAATGATGTTCTACACAGAAAATATAAATATATATATAAGTGAAAAAAGGGGAAAAAATTGGTAGAGTTATGGAGTTGACTCATTAATATTAATCAGTCACAGTGGGTGCACGTAGTACGGTTTCACCGTTGCAGACAAATATGCACCGTTGCAGAGTCAAAAGGAGTGAGTGCAGCGTTGCTTTTATGTCACTGTTTTACAAAAAGCAATGGTCCTCCAATTCCAAAGAAGAAGATCAAAATATGAGCAAAAGGTTGTTAACCCCCAACTTTCAAGCATTTCTTATTAAAGCCGTTAACCAACCAAAGACACAAGGCCTACTTTGATTGATTGCATTGGGAAGTAAAACCATTCTCAGCATTTGGCTTTATCATGGTTAAGTAGCATGTCACAAAGTTAGTTAGGTCATGGATCCAAGATTAATTAGCGAACTACTAATGCAATGCTTTAATTTGAAGTTTTGGTTTCCATCATTAGATATTTTGATTAGCTTCTTCTATACATAATTCCACCCCAAAAATTGGCAGGGTGTCCATATTTTATTACCTCATTCTAACAGAGAACAGCACGTTTAAACTTTTTCTAAGTTCACTCATAAAATTAGCATTCAAAAAGTATTATGAGCATAGTTTTAGTAAATGTGTTGGCTTAAATTTTGCTCTATAAGGCTTGACCAAAACTTGCAACACTCCAATATCACTTATAACTCAAGTAGTTAAGAGTTTTACTTGTGCACTAGAAGTTCTAGTTTCGATCACCTAATCTCTTAGTAGAAAGATACTTGATGTATCTCCTGTATCGGTGTGCAAATCCAATATATCAAACCATGCCCACAAGGGTCAGCTGACCCTCCTCCAATTTATGCAACAAATGCATTTGTTATGTGCTATATTTGATTTTCTTGGGTTTCTTTTAAGATGACCCTTCTAACTTCCTAACTCTAGTTAATTGTTATTCTTTCCTATATTTATCTTTACTCCATTTTTCCTTTTTAACTTCAATCTTGCTATTCTTTCATTTATTGAGTTCTCTTACAATTTTTGTTATTGCATCGACTATTAGTCAAGTAAATCTCCCAATACTAGCTATTCAGTTATCTTTTAAGCAATGTATTTTGATTTGATTTATGTTAAATTATTTCTTTGTAATTTATTGTGTGATGCGGGTTATGATTTTGAAAGATAACAATTAAATTATACAATAAAAACAATAATATGTTAATGTTCACGGCTTTCTTGGACTAATAATATTGACCCTTCTTGAAAGAATTCTTGACTACGTCACTGACAAAAGATAACCCATTTTACCTTAATGTTACAGGACTTTCAGGCTGATAGATCGACCAAACCAATTCTTATCCCTCTCATCCTTGCTTCTAATACCAATAGAATTCTTAGATGTGTCATTGATTTTAAATGTTTATGTGGGTGTCTGGTTGTTGGATTGACAAATTATATCTTTGGTCTCCGTAATTTGACTTCTTGTTCTACACTTCGGTAGTATTTCAATTTTAGCAACTTTTTAGTCATGTTACGCTTGCAATCGAGACCAAATCATAGATTTCTTTAAAAATTAATGGCTTATTTATGACATGCCCTCTGTACTTTCAAACTTGTCTCAGATTACCACTTGTGTTTGAAAATGTCTCAAAGTACCCTTTAACTTTTTAAAAACCGTCTCACGTTACCCCTTCCGTTAGTTTTTTTGACGTTCCGTTACAAATGTTGGGCCCCACTTCCTTTTTCTTCTTTTTTTCTCCTCCTTCCCCCTCCGCGTATTCCAAAATAGCAGCCCCTCCCCTTTGTTACTGTTCATCGCTTATTTACCCTCCAAAACTCATAAATTTCTCCTAACCAGCACAACTAGCAGCAAGAAGCGCTCGAGAGGTTGAAAAATCATACCTGGATCAAAGCAAATGGTGCTCGAAATAGCCCGAACGAGCGATGAAGATTTTGGGTAAAAACCGGCCAATTTCTTGCTTTTTTCGATGATTCAGACGACAGTTGGCAGCGGCTGAGATGTGAGGCTAGTAGAGGACAATGTGCTGGTTCTTTTGATACCCATGTCGTCGCTTTGGGTGGCTGGAGGAGGAGATGGCGGCCCAAAAACTGGTCGGATGAACAGTAACAAAGCCGTTCTGGAATTTGGGGGGGAAAGGGGGGGGGGGGGAGGAGGAAGTGGGGGCAAACGTTAGTAACGAAACGTCAAAAAAACTGACGGGAATGGATAACGTAAGACGGTTTTTAAAAGGGTAGAAGGGACTTTGAGACGTTTTCAAATACATGTGGTAATCTGAGACAAGTTTGAAAGCACAGAGGGCATGTACATAAATAAGCTAAAATTAATAGATGAAATTTGACATAGCAAGATACAACCACCACATCGAGGGTACTTTCGTCTCTCTAAAATATTTGCAATCAACCCAAAATGTAAAAATTTCGTCTTTTTATTTTTTATTTTTTATTTTTACGATGTTATACTTGTAGGACTCGATTGCTAACTAAACAAAACTACATGATTGAGATTGCTAAAACCGAAGTAAAAATGAGCCAAAACCCAAGGACCAAAAATGTTATGTGGCTAAATATGAGTATTTTCTGCACTGGTAACTCTCTCATGGACCCTGTAGTTGTATGTAATCACAACTCGTTTACCTATAAAATGTACAAACCCTAATTCTAATATACTGTAAAGCGGGTAGGAAATGTACCCGAAAAAACGAAGTTGAAAGTAAACAACTACAAAAGAATGAATCATGAAATATTAACAAAAACCTAAACCTCAAGTACAAAAGACAAATAGAAACTGAAAGAAAAAATGCCACTATTCTGGGGCAGTTGAATCTCTATTTAGCAGTACATCCCCAGACTCCTTTTTCTTGAAAAGCTTTTCAACTACATCATCCCACTTCGCCCTTCCCCCGGTGGACTTTGACTTTGTGTCCAGAGGGTCTTTACTCTCAGTCTCACTCTTTGGACCCTCTGGTTCTTGGTCTTCGGCGGCTTCCTCGTTGGATGTTACCGCATGAGGTATGTTCAAACTGACAGCTCTTTCCAATGCATCTTTGTGTTCTTTTTCAATGGTCTGCAACCTTTCTAGTTTTTGTACTTTTGGAGCAGTTGTTATGGTCTCTGAACTACTTTCCTTCATTCTCTGAAGAGAAATTCCATCACTACTCAGTAATTATTCAACAATAAAAACTAACCATTTACAATCCAATAGCAATCAGGAAACAAATCTCAAATCAACCTTTTACTTCAAAATTATGGTTCACATATACAATATGCTTGGGCAAAAAGGATACAGAATTAGCAAGCATAAAAAATGCAAGTGATTCTGACAATTGAATCATTTCACATGTGTTGGGTTGGAGTTGAGTTGGCATTTGAACAAAGTCCAGTACTGCAAGGAGGGAGGAAACAAATTATTGGGAAAGGGAAGTGAAAGCGTTTTGTTCGAGCAGTTGGAGTAAATGAAGGCACAATATCAAAATCTGAATTGCCAAGAAGGCAGGAGTGATCAGACCAAAGACAGTCTCTAAGGCTATCTTCTGCTTAAACTAACATAACTCCTTCCTTCCTTTACATCTTGTCCGGTTTCCAACAACCAAAGACTGGACAGACAGTCTTAAGGCACACGCATCCACCGCATGGGTTTAGTCCATACAAGAAAGTTTACAAACATTAGGACCCTTCTGATAGTTAATAAACACTTATAGACGGCTAACTTAGGGATGATGTTAGTTTGAGGCTTTGAGGAGGAGAATAAAGAGAATTTTTATGTTCTTTACATTCCTGTGCAAATCATTATGGTCGTATCGTATAGTTCTATTGTACATTTTGTACCAACAGTTCCCAAAATAATGCTTATCCAAAATAATAATAAAAGAAACTACCAAAAATATCAGTAGATGGTAAGATGGAACATGATATCCAATCTTACTTTATTTATCAACAATGTTAATTCACGGCAATCTAAGGAGAACAGAGAAGATAATGATTGTAAAAGGTTGAAAGTTATGCTCCACTTACTTGTAAAGCCTTGTCTGCTTCCCTTTCTATCCAGATAATTCCATGATCAGATGTGGCGTTACATGACAAGACAATATGTTCAAATCTCCCTTCAACAGGAATGGCAGTTCGGACTTCTGGAGGATACCTCCCACATCTGGTATATCAAGAGGTGAGGAAACTCAACCCTCGGATGAACACAACAATTTTGGTTGCAACATGACATTAATGTCTTCTAAAAAAAGTAAGACTTCATACTAGTTTAACACACATATACACACACACCCACAAACCCACATAGAAAAGCCCTTCAATGCATACAGAGTTTTTCTAATTTTAAAACTTTGCAAATGAGTGTTAGGAAGATTTGCTCGATTCAAAGTAAGGTATAAAAATAAAATCCAACTTCATAGTTGATGTTTATAATGGATTTTTTCCGGAAATGCAAGCATGGTTATAGATAAGCCAACAGTTCGTTATAATTGCCAAAACATACTCCTACATAGAGTGCCAACAAAAAGAAGCTTTGAGTGGTAATATTTTTTATAACCAAAAATATTGCAGCATAATGATCCATCAAAGTACTATTATTGCATTTTCCTTTTTTCTTCCTCATCTCCTATGAGACATAAAAGAAGGGTTTTGCATCATTTTACAGTCAGAAAAGCTGTTTTTATACCCAAAAAAAAAAAGGGGGCAAAAGCAGAAAACAACCAGCGGCTTAAGATAGTACTAGAAGTATCAATATAAGAAATCTATGAACTAAAATCAGCATTTTAGTTGCTCAACACACCCCCACTTTGATTTGAACTTCACATGTAAGAAATAAAAATAATTAAAAAAACTCTAGGACGTTGACTGAGACTCTACTATTTAGGAAAGATATGGTTCCAGTTTACAATCTGATATTGATTTCAAAGCCTCTATTAGTCTAAAGACTAATGTTCTCGTCAGATAGACCATGCACGTGAAAAGGCACTAAGCATCAATTTCCTAGATAGAACCTAAAGAGGGAATGCCTCACTTTATCCAAGTATACGAATTACAGAGCTGTGACAATTTCTACGCTACGCTAAGGATGCAAATCAGGCAAATTACATTCATTCTGGATCTGCAAATAAGGTCATTACCATTGGCTCCATAAGTACTGAATGGAATGGAAGTTTCATTTCCGATGAGAATTAAGTAACATTTTTAGCATCATGCAATAAACAAAGAAAAAAAATGATAAGAATGTGAGGATCATGGTGCGGTACCTGCAAAATTTGCGCTCTACAATATGATACATCCGGCCGGGTGCATAAAGCCTTCTGGGATCTCTAAGCTTTCTACCTTCTGGTATGAAGGTGTCTCTCAAACAAACCAAAAATAACAAGCAGGGCAAGCTGTCCAAAAGCACAAAGTCTTACTTAGTAATTGACTCCACTAAATCTACAATGCTAATTATATTTGTTTTTCTTTTTTGTCACATTATAAGATTAAAATATACAGGATTCAAAGAATACGAACCAAAAAATTGACTTGAAAATATCCTCCAAGGGGGTAGCAGTTCTTGGCAAGAAATCATCCTACAAAACACAATCACCAACCCCACAAGTCAAGAAAACCATAAAAACCATCTACAAAACAAAAACAAAACACATTCAACAAACACAAATGACAAAAACTCCACAAACCCACCTGCAAAACCACAGAGTATATAACATCGGCATACTTGACGGCCAAATTCAACGACATACAACGCGCGGGAGCCAGCGCGTAGCACCTGACCTTGCTCCTGGGGATCCCACCCAGCCTGTTCCTGTGGTTCACCACAATCACAGTCAACAGAGCCGCCACACCAGACCCCAAAGAGTGGCCGGCGAACACCATGTCGTAATTAGAGCCGTTCTCGAGCCACAGCCGCTTCAAAGTCTCGCCTTCTTCGTTGAGCAGCCAAATCGCCGACTTCAACAGGCCATGGTGCACGTACCCGCCATCGAACATCTGCATTCCGAGCTTGTTGTCGAGCAGGAGCTTGTAGTCGCTCTCTTTGACCAAATTGAGGCCGCGGATCGCGAGGACGAGCTCCTTGTGGTCGTGGTCGACGTAGATGAGGTAGGGCGGGGCGTGGCCGTGGGTCTGCTCGTAGGTGACGCGCTTGACGACCCAGTCGGGGTTGGGGCGGAATCCGACGGTGGGGATGAAGTTGGGGTGGTGGAGATCGGGCTCGTAGACGGCGAGGATCAAGCGGCTGATGCGGGGGACGGGGTCGAACTCGACGGGGGTGGCAGATGTCCACGTGGCGCTGTCGTCGGCGCCGATGTAGGTGCAGCGCCGCCACACCCAGCGCATACAGCCCAACATCACCACGCACTCCATTCCGCACGCCACCGACATTGCTCTGCTGAGCTGGCAAGGTTGAAGATTTGGTGAAGTGGGTTTTGTGTTTTGTCTGCTATTAATTTTGTGAGCCCATGAGATTTTGACGACGGAGGATTTCACGCGGGAGAGACATTGAAACAGTGAGAAATGGGTGCTTGTCTTAAGGCTTAGGCCATCGCTAACATGTGTTTGGGTCTTTTTTTATTATTTATTTAAACTTTTTTTTTTCTGGAAAACAAAAAAATAATTAAAATGGCAGGACACGTAAGCTAAGCCGTGATTAATATTTAAGACCAAATTTCCGACCAAAGAAAAAGTAAAAAGCGATGTAAGATCACATTAACAAAATAAATAAATTTAAATGGCATCTCATCACTGATGATGAGTCATACTTTTGAAGAAAAAGAAAAGAAGATATTGTCATTTTTGGGGAGAATCTCCAACCATGCCTCAATTTTCTATTTCTACTTTACAAATCTTGGTGGCAGAACAAATTTCATTATTACATAATTTATCTTTCTTATTTTTCGTTAAATTTAAATAAAGAATATTATCAATTCTACACACAAAGAAATAAATGTTAAAACATAAAACAATCATGAAATATGAATTTTATGCAACAGTCATGAATTTGAATTCAAAATTTTGAATTTTTGGCCTTTGCTAACTAAAACATGCTAAAGAAATTCACATGAAATATTATTCGATTTTCCCTCGATGGCTCTACAATAGAGGAGCATACGTAGGTAGGACAGTTGGGCAGTGTAGTGAGCGTCCGTCATCTTGCACTCAAGTTCGAGCTTTTCTCTTGGAAAGTGATTATGAATTGCAATTTTTTTCTCCATTAATTAAAAAAATGATCATTGTGATATGGTATGGTCATGTGAGAATCACTGGAAACGTATCTGAATAAAAAGCCTAGGGGATATTTGTTAAGGTTGTAGTTGAAATTTGTTTTGACGAATACTTGTAGTCATTGAATCATGATAATATATATATTTCTAGATTGTTCGTTCAATGGGATAGTTATAGGTTTCTTGAAACTCTTGGAAAGTGTATAGCTTTGGAAGTGGTACGTACAACTACTCCTCATTTACGTGGGAATATCTTCTAACTGTCGCCAATATCTTAAAACAATCTTCTTTATTTTACTTTTCAACTTGATTAAACCTAAAGCACAAGTGTCTCAAAGGCCAAACCCATATCCCTCCCTTGGATTAAAAATATATAATAATAAAAAATAAAGTGAAGAGGTGTTGGTTAAACTATTTTTTGATAAAAACTAAATTGAGGAGGGGAAAATCGAACCGACGACCTCGGGTGTAGAGGTAAATGATGTTAACAACTTGAGTTACAAGCTCCTTGCAAGTTATTGAGAATTTATAAGATAATATTTTCCCTTTCCCTTTTGTCTAATGAAACTTCTATTTGTCAAAAAAAATGGAAACAAGAACTTATTAAGTAAAGCTGATCACGTTTTCGTTTGCATTTCCTGCCAGATCAAACATTCACATGTCCACTTTTTGTGAGTGCATACAAAAATTATAAAATCCTCATTTTGGAGTACAAATGGTTAAGAGAAGAGTGCCAAAATCTTGACCATAAATTAATTTCCCAACCAGCTCAGTTTACTTGCGCATCCAACTAACCCAAATAGGCAGCCGAATAAGAAACCTCAAAGCAGAGAGCAAGTGAATTTTTGAGACCCTTGTGCATGCTCTCTGTTGATTTTAAGACTTGTATCTTTACCAGGGGCATTGACTAAACTAAGCAATTGTAATCATATTCACAGCCACCCTGAAGGAAACACCAAACCCAATCAAATTGGTGCTGACTTAAAGCAGCTGAGTTGGCCAACTCCTGAAGATTATACACTAACCGCCAAATGAAAATACTTAGAAAATTGAGCTCACTCACACAACAAGTGTTTCCCATGGTTTTGGATTTAATCAATCACCTAATTTGTGCAAACTTGAGGGAATTAGACATCAGTGAACAGGGAAAAGGCCATGTTCTGCCGCTGGAATTTACTATAAATTCTCCTCACAAACTGCCACTTTATTTACTAACAAGAGTGAGAGACTCACTCAAAGATGGAAGTAATGTTGAGGATTGTTTTAGCCATCACCATTTTCACAACCATGGCAGCAGTGGCTTCATCCGCAGCATCTCCCGTGACGTTCGTCTTCGGTGACTCGTTAACAGAAGTAGGGAACAACAATTATCTGCAGTATTCTCTTGCCAGGTCAAATTATCCATGGTATGGGGTGGATTATGCTGGTGGTCAAGCTACTGGGAGGTTCACTAATGGAAGGACCATTGGGGATATAATATGTAGTCAAATTACCCCACATCCATATTTTTCTTTTCCTTTACTTCCTTTATTTCAAGAGTTCATAATTCTTATTATTTTTTCCTTTGGAAATTTTGTAGCTGAAAAGCTTGGGATCCCGTCACCGCCACCTTATCTTTCTGTGTCACAAAATGATGATGCACTGCTCAAAGGGGTAAATTATGCATCTGGTGGAGCAGGAATTCTCAATGACACTGGACTCTATTTTGTAAGCATTTTTCTTTTGTTTATCAGATTATGACCCTGGTTTTGCAAAATATTTAGTTTTTTTTTCTTCTCTGTCACAGATTCAGAGATTGTCCTTTGATGATCAAATACAAAATTTCAACAAGACAAAGGAAGCCATCAAGGCTAAGATCGGGGGAGAGGCGGCAGCCAAGCTTTGCAGTGAAGCCATCTACTTCATCGGAATTGGTACTCTGTTAATGCACAAACGACCCAAATGAAATATCTTTTACATGAAAACAACTCATTTTCTTGAGGGATATTGTAACATCTCCTCAATTCCTCTCCTGTTTTTATTCATTTTTCAGGCAGCAATGATTATGTCAACAATTACTTGCAACCCTTCTTGGCTGATGGTCAGCAGTACACTTACGACGAATTCGTGGAACTATTAATCACCACTTTAGAGGGGCAACTTATGGTTAGTTTAATTTCTCGTCTTCTTCCTGCGTTTCTTGTTTATGTTTACAACATTCCACATTTTGGAGAACCAGAAAACTTCTGTTTATTATCCTAATTGTTTGTGTTAGAGGCTCTACAAACTCGGTGCTCGAAAGATGGTCTTCCACGGTCTCGGCCCCCTTGGATGCATTCCTTCTCAGCGGGTGAAATCAAAGACAGGACAATGCTTGAAGCGAGTGAATGAGTGGGTGATAGAATTCAACTCCAAAGTACAAAAGCTAGTTGCATCTCTCAACAGGCGCCTCCCAAAAGCAAAACTCGCATTTGCAGATACATATGGAGATGTTTTCGACTTGATCAACAACCCTGCTGCATATGGTAAATTAAACTGAAATATTCAATGGTAGATTAATTACAGAAAAAATTAATTTACAACAAACACAAATTGATCCATTGTCTTTCAGGTTTCAAGGTCTCTAATACATCGTGTTGCAATGTGGACACATCACTCGGAGGGCTATGCTTGCCTAATTCAAAAATGTGTACAAACCGGAATGACTATGTATTCTGGGATGCATTCCACCCTTCGGATGCAGCAAACGCAGTTCTTGCTGAGAAACTCTTCTCGAGACTATTTCCTCAGCCACCTTCCCTTGCACCGGCACCTTCACACTGATTAGCATCCGTCATGCTAAAGCATATATTGCTAGTAGTATAGACCTCAGTAAGGCAATAATGTACCAAGGGATTCACACTAACTCAGAGTTTCTAAATCGGCACACTAATGCAAAAAGGCATCTGTTTGCCCAAAATCATGTCCACCCTGTTCATGTTGGTTATACAATTATGGTTCTTTATAGGTCCAAATTAACAATGCTGAATATCTTATTCTAAATCTCTTCTCGGTGGGAAAAAAAAAGTAATTTATTTACAGAAAACAATTAGTATAAACTTTCTTTAACAGAGGGAAAAGACACAATACAAATAACTATACCAAATATCATACGGCAATCGCAACGAATTCTGGTAATGAACTGAAACTCGAAATCACAAATCACATTTGTTTTAAACTGAGAATTTGGGATCAGACTGACGTGCAAAACATAACTCAGCATAGCAGAAGCCTATGAGACAGTTTAATCATCATTCCCCAAAATCCATGCCAAACATAAAATCCAAAGTACATTATGAGACAATTGAATAACTCATCCAAATGTAAAACAATTTAAAACCTTCATGATAAAATTCAGGGCAAAAAACCCAAAAGAAAAATCCCAACAACAAAAATTAGCATAGAAATGGTGATTGGTTGCTCTCAGTCAAGGGCCAAAGTTTTCCACATAAGAGAACATAAAAAGAGTTGGGTATAACCATCTCAAGATTTAAGCCAAGAGAATAACAGAAGGGCTTCAAATGCTTGGCAAAGCCTTCTTCTCTTCCCTAAAAGAAAGAGTCAGATAAAAAAAATATATCAACCACCACTCTTAGACAAAAGAGTCATTAGGCAATACCAAGCACAGGAAGCACCGCCATTGATCTACCTGACTTAATTCAGAAGAGGGCAAATCCAACCCTTCAATTCTCAGTTCGGTGTGGTTAAAGCAAAGGAAATCATCATCGAGCAAAAAAGTGGTAGGTGGGTGTTTGGGAGATGAGAAAATTGTGGCACTTACGAGAAAAGGTCAGAACCCAATAGAGTATGAGAGCCTGCCAGTCCAGAAGAACCAATCCTTTCGGATTTGATTTCGCATCGCTTCGTAGTCTCTAGGCTACAAAGAAGAGCAGAGAGGTTCATAGTAGATGCCTTCTGCAAATCCTAAAAATCAAATATAAACAATACGACTCTTTAGATTTTATAAAATGAAACTTTTGAAAAAGAAGATTTGCAAAGAGATGAAAGACGTTGAGCAGCTGCAGAGTTGTTTGTGGTTGATTTTATATAGAAGCAGAAATTAGGGTTTGTGGGTGCATTTCTTCAATTGTCCGCGATGTTCATTAGAATTACAAAATCACCTCCTCACTTTGCGTGGGCCGTTGGGTTCGACACCATCAGCTTATCCAATTAGAGCATCTCCCCTCCTCAAAAGGTCTGTGTCAAACGGGCTGATCAGCCCATTTAATAAACGGGTTGTGATGGGTAAGTTCGTTTATGAAAATCATCAATTTTGGTATGAATTTACAGCTCTAACCCATATGGGCTTAGATTGTGTTCATACCGGACCGCTAAATGGGCCGATATGGGACGACACCAAATTTAACTTATGTATTACATTTTTTTTACAACTTTATTTAAATCTTTTTACAATAATATATATACTAACAAAATTTATTATTTGGTGAAAAAAGAGGTTAATAACTTTATTTAAAATACATTTAAATATAGGATTTTTAACTATAGACGTCTCTGAACTTTGCTCCTAGTTGCAATTGGGTCCGTGAATTTTTTTTTTGAGGCAATTACATTCTTTAACTTCACAAATTGTTCTAATTGAGTCCTACCATCCAAGTCTGTCAATTTGTTAAGTCATGCTGTAACAAAATCCATCCCTCTCTCTCTCTCAGTAGTTCCAAATTTAAATTATTTTTTAAAAATTCCATTAGTTTGTTGATGTGGCATATATGTGGAGCCCATTTAAAATACAATATATATAAATTTTCAATAATTTAAAATTCATTAAAAAAAAAACCAAAATTTTATGAATTTTAAATGAAAAAAATTTCGCAACGACCATTTGTGATAGGTGCATGAATCTCAGGAATGTTTTGTGATATATATGTCACGTCGGCAAACTAACGGAGTTTTTGACGAAACC
The DNA here is from genome assembly GCF_000346465.2 of Prunus persica. Lineage (NCBI taxonomy): Eukaryota > Viridiplantae > Streptophyta > Magnoliopsida > Rosales > Rosaceae > Prunus > Prunus persica. Next base: position 1,181,834 of record NC_034011.1, read on the forward strand.
TAATGGCAGAGACTATTTGTGATCACACATACTAACTTTGAGGACCACAAATGACAAAAAAAAAAAAATGCAATATGATAGTTTCATAGACTTTAGGGATGTTTTGTGATATTAAGCATTCTAATTTTTTTTTTGGTCACAACACCAATTCTCATCTCTTTACTGATTAAAGCAAAGCACCAATTCTCCTACTCTCTCTCGTGGGGCCAAAGAACAAGTGCCTTTCTTTTTTGGTGAACAAGAACAAGTGCCTTTGAGTGTCATGCGCAATTTCAGTTTCTTCATTGCAGCAGCAACCTACGTTTTCTGATCAAGAGTCTCCTGCGCACCTTCAGTTTCTTCATTGCAGCAACCAGCTTCTGCTTAGATTTCTTTTGCTTTACTTCCAAATTAAAAATCCAATCAAAACACCCCAAAAAAAAAAAAAAAAAATTCCCCTTCAGATTTCCTGGTTTTCGTTGCCCCTTGATTTCACCAATTCGTTTCGGTTTTTCGTTGCCATTATTCCCAAAAAACCTTATTCATTATATATATTTAAAAAAGAAGAAGCAGAATTTCTGGTTTTCATTTCACACCCTTGATTTCGTTCTGTTACTATCACCTCTGTTTTGCTTTTACTTTCAAAGAAAAAAAAAAAGTAGTAGCAGTTCAGCTTTGTCTCATCATTAGGCCGATTGTGCTGTCGTGTTCTATAAGCATTTTGAAGGGAACAGATATCATTCGTAACCAAAAGAGAGAGGTATTAATGTTCATCTTTTTATTTCCTTATTTGTATTTTTTAAATTTCCTCTGCTATTTTACGTTCTTCTTTTTGTCCTGGGTAGTTTTATTTGAAGCTAATTATTTCAGAAGTAAATCCAACTTATTTTTTTCATTTAGTAAATTACAAATTTAGTTCTTCAATGAAATAAATTAAATAAAAAATTAAAAGGAAAACTGTAGCCCAACTATTTTTGTTACTCTTCAGAATTTCCCAAGAATCATTGAATTTAATTGCATTCTTAATTGGCGGAAAGATTTTCTTCTTTACCCACGGTGGATGATTCGGTGATTGCCTGGACTTTGCAGGCAGTGGTTTCTGTTTTTTGGTTGTTAATAGCAGTGGATTCTGTTCTTAATTTGAGCAATCAGCAACTAGACCAGACCTTGAGACTGAGCATCACTCACTCTATTTGTTTTCTCTTTATAAATAGTTAGAGTTTTTCTATTTAAACTCCACACGTTTTTTAAGTATTGAGGTGAACAAAGAAAAATATGGGGTTTAAATAGAACACCCTCTTTCAGTGTTATGTGAAACTTGGAAATTAAATTTTTTTGGAGTCAAAGTCCATTTAATTTGAAAAAAAATTTAAATATTAGTACTAATTTTAAACATTTAATTTTCAAAAAATAACCTTTTGCACAATTAAAATTCTTTAAAGGGCAAAAAATTGGCTTTTAATTTGTGTAAGAGTCACATATGTGTTACGAATTCATTTGTTATAATATAAGTGAACTATAAGTTGATATTTTAGAAATAACGGTTAAACAATGGGTCGCTCTCTAGTTCAAGCGAGGAGAGCCTTGATGGCTAGGGTTAGGGTTTCTCCAGTTGTCTTTACTCATTCTTTGCATCGTCTCTCTCAGTCTTCTCTGATTGTCTCTTTGGGTTCCTCTTGGTGAAATGGGTATGACATTTTTTTTGCTCTTTTGTTTTTCGTGGGGTGGTTGCGTTGGCTTCCTTTCTGGGTTCCCAAGGAGCCAGTCGCTTGTGAGGGGTCTCCATCTTAATGCTATAAAGATGGCCACCACCTCTTCTACTCAAGGAGATGACAAGTATGCGACATTAAGTGGGAATTAGAAGTGTGCGAAAACTGGTGTTGGGTATCTGATTGTTAGTGGCATGGATTTTTTTGGTAAGCATAGTTTTTGTATTGAGGATTTTGTTGACAAGGTGGAGGAGACCAGCCTCGAGGTGTCTCCAACTCCCTAATAATTAGGGATGGCAATTTCGGACACAACCCAATACACGACTCGAAACCCACACGGTAAAAAACCAAGTTAATTTCGGGTCAACCTGTTCTGACCCGTTTAATAAACAGATGAGTTTCAGGTCAACCTACTAACCCGCTATAATACCTGTCTAACCCGTTTATTAAACGGGTTGTGTCAACCCGTGTAATACACGCTAACCCGCTAAAAAATGAAGAGAAATGGAGACTTAGCACACACACCCTCATTTCTCTCAAACATCTTATCCACCATGCTACAAACAACTTTTTGATTTTATGGTATGCTTTTTGATATTTATAATGTTTCTTTTTCTTTTGTGTTTTCCTTTCTTTTCCGTCTCTCTTCTCCTCTCTTTTTTTCCTTTTTTTTTCCCTCTCTTTTCCTTTCCTTTTCTCTCCTTTTTTTTCTTTTCCTTCTCTTTAGTTTTCTCTCATCTCTCTTTTTTCTTTCTTTCTTTCCTTCAATCTTCTATCCTCTCTCTCTCTCTCTCTCTCTCTCTCTCTCTCTCTCTCTATTTTTTTTCTTTCTTTTCCTTCTCTCTTCTCTCCTCTCTCTATCTTTTTTTTCCCCTTATATTTTCTCTACTCTCTCTCTCTCTCTCTCTCTCTCTCTCTCTCTCTCTCTCTCTCTCTCTCTCTCTCTCTCTCTTTTAAATTTAAATTTTTTCAGTTGTGAGTTCATAACATGAATGTTATTATTTATGAACCCGTTACACGACTCGAAACCTGCACGATAAAAGACGACCTGAACCCGACACGACCCATTTATTAAATGGGTTGGGTTCGAGTTGAGCATTTTTGACACGTTTATTATCACGACACGACACGACCTAATACCAGCCCTACTAATAATTCTCCTATGGAACCTTCGTGGGCTTGGAACCGATGAACGTTCCTACTATGAAGATCTTTCTTCAGAATTTTCTTCAAGCTAAGAGGCCAATCTTGATCTCCCTTGCTTGTCAGCTGGGGTTCTGGATCAAGAAAATTGGAGGTGGCTATTGGTGTTTGGTTGGATCTGTTATGATGCTTACAATACGTTTTTTGACTCTGTACGAAGAACTATGATGCTTTCTTTAGATCATAGGAGGCTTTCTTTGATAGTATCTGCGTAGTGATGAGATGTGTTTCAATGGTTTTGTGGTTGGGTGATTGGCTGGATCTATTCTGATACCCATAATACGTTTTTGACTCTGTACGAAGAACTATGATGTTTTTTAGATCATAGGAGGACTTATTTGACAGTACCTACGTAGTAATAGGATGTTGTTTTAAGGGTTTTGTGGTTGAGTTTTAGGTTGGTTTGTTTCGTATAAGTTGTTTGACTATTATGTTTAGTAAATAGCATGGGTGGTACTATTTCCTACCCCAGGATTTTGTTTCTATGGGAAAGTTTTAACGAGGCTGCTGTTAACATACGAGTTCTTACCATGTAATATTCCTTTCGGTTTAATGAAATACCATATTTTCTCAAAAAGTTGATATTTTAGAAAAAGCTTATTTTTATTTAAAATTAAAAAAAATAAAAAAAATAAAAAATAAAAAGGCAAAGAGAATAGTATTGCATGCTGGAACTCTTTGTTCTTCCCTTTCAGCTCTAATCTAACGAGCTATAAGGTAATGCCCTTTAGTTTTCCCTCTAAGGCCAAAAAAAAAAAAAAAAAAAAGTTTCCCACTTTAATTTCAATTTTTTTAATTTTTTAATTTTTACTCTTTTTCTTTTTCTTGGTTTTTGTTTCGTTTATATTCAAACAGATAACAAGAGTCTGAATTCCAAAGCCAAAAATAAGAAGCATGGAGATCCTCACTGGAATTATTCCAACAATAATGGAGTACATAGTTGTTCCAGTTGGACGTCAAGTGGGTTATCTATTTTACTACAAAAGCAACCTTCAAAATCTCAGGAGTCAGTTGAATAACATAGGTGTTGCCACAGACAGGAAGACGCAAATCGTTAATCAAGAGGAAAGAAAAGGTAAAATAGTCCATAATGATGTCAAGAAGTGGCTGGCAGAAGCGGCTGAGATGATTAAAGAGGCAAAGGAATTATTGGGAGATGAAGGCCATGCAAAGACAAAGTGTTCTCCTAACCTGATTTCCTATCATCGGCTTAGCAAACAGTCAAAAAAATTGGCGGAAAAGATTGAACTCCATGAAAAAATATATTTTCCCAATGTTTCTTACGATGGTGCCGTAGAAGATAGATATGCCATACCCTCTCAAGAATACATGGCCTTTGAATCAAGGACTTCAATGCTGAAGGAAATCATGCAGGAACTGAAAAATCCTGATAGCAACATGATTGGGGTGTACGGATTGGGGGGTGTTGGAAAGACAACACTCGCCAAAGAAGTTTTCAGACAAGCTAATGAAGAAAAGTTATTTGATGATATGGTTATAATACTTAATGTAAAAGAAAAAAACGACATGGAAATTCAAAAAGAAATTGCTGAAAAGTTAGGTATGGAAGTGAAGGAACCTCAGAGTATGGCAGTAAGGGCAAATTGTTATGGCGCAGGATAAAGGACAAAAAGACTCTTGTAATTTTAGATGATGTTTCGAGAAGAATTGATTTGGAGGCTGTGGGACTTGTCCATGTCCGGTCTTGTAATTTATTGTTGACATCTAGATATAAGGAAGTGTTATTTTCTGAGACGGGTACGCGAAAGAATTTTCTGCTTGACCTTTTATGTGAACAAGAAAGTTGGAGTTTGTTTGAGAAGAGGGCAGGTGCTGTTATTAAAGATGACCGTATACAGAGAGTAGCAAACGAATTGGCCAAAAAATGCGGAGGTTTGCCTATTTTAGTTGTTGCAGTTGCGAGTGGTTTAAGAGAGAGATCTTTAGAGGAATGGAAAGATACCTTGAGGCGCTTCAAAAATTTTGAGAAAAAAACGATCGACAGAAATAGCATTCTTGATAATAGAGTGGAGTTACAATCAATTGGATAGCGAGGAGCTTAAACGGTTGTTCTTGCTCTGTGGAATAATGGCAGAAAGTAACTATGCTTTTTCTCTCTCTGACTTGTTGAAATATACTATAGGTTTGGTAAGTGAGTCATAAAATACTCTTCCACATTCACAGTATATGCAATATCTAAGCTTGGAGGACGTATGAAGAGTAGAACCTTTGGTGGTGGTGATAGAAGAAGGAGTCTGGGTTGACCGCATGCTTCTGTGAGTCTGCAATAAGATGGAGAATCGTATGGGTTCTTGACTTCGCAACGGAAGTAAGATGTGATATGAGAAGGCGAGGAAGGTGATGTGAGAAATTTGATGTATGAATTTGATGTAGGAATTGGATTTAAGAGGTATGTGTATAATATTTGATGGTATGTGTTTAGGGACTTGGATAAGAGGATTTGAGGGATTTGGATTTGGGGAAAAAAATTATGAGGAATTTGATTTAGGGTTTTGGATTTGAATATGAGAAATTTGAGATAAGGGTTTGGATTTGAATATGAGAAATTTGAAGAAATTTGAGATAACGGTTTCAACAAATTCTCTTCACTCTCCTTCTCTCCTTGAAGAGAAGGGGTCATCAGAGTCAAGAAATAAGCAACATCTTCTTAGGATACGTCAATAAACATAGCCCTTTCACACTTTTTTTTTTTTGGGATAGAGTTTGCCCCTCCTAGTACTACAACCAATCGTCTTGCTGCTGAGGATGTCTTGTTGTAGCTACAGAGGCAGAGGCAGGAGCTGCCGTTGGAACTGCAGGACTGACAGGAGCTGAGTCAGAAGATGTGTCGAGTGATTTGCCCCTATTCTTGCGCGGAGCTTTGGAGTGGTCTCACCAATCCGGGTAGCCAATCAATTTGTAACAGCCATCACGAGTATGTTTGCTTCCACCACAGTGAGTGCATTTGCGTTCCGGACGAGAGCTTGTGACTTGAGTATGAGAAGCACCAGTGGTAGAAGTCGGAGGACCCTGTGGATGTTGGGTGGCTAGGACAACAGTGTCTGGAGTACTGGTCATGGTTAGTTGTTGTTGAGCTTCACGACGGACATATGCAAAGGTTTGGTCAAGGTCTAATTTAGGTTCTTTGTGCAAGATTTCCCCCCGGACTTGATCAAATTAAGGGTCGAGCCCCGCAAGAAACAGGTGAACACGAAGACGATTCAGTTCGGTCTGACATTCAGTCACGTCGGCGTCGCAGTGTATGATATTGGGAGTGCTGTAATCAATCTCCTGAAAGATGGTATGCAGCTGGCTGTAGTATTTGTGGACAGGGGCACCATGGAGATCTGAATTTGGTAAAGAGAAATATGAATATTGATGACTAGTGATCATTTTTCTTATGTAGATCCAAACTCTTTTTAATGGCTTATTTAGTTAAGATTGTGAATTTCAGCTTTTGGGCAAGATTTCTTGTAATTGTGTTGTTGAAAATTGTTTGTTTTTGGTCTCTATATATATATATATATACAGAGAGTTTCTATTGAGGGATCCCTCAAATAAGCTTATTTGAGGGATACCCCTTATAGGCCCCACTTCGAATTGTATTTCACTAATCAAAACCATCTATTTTGTAGATACTCATACAAAGATCATCTTTACAAAAAATCACTTGAATCAGATATCATTTGACCACTCAATTGAGTTATTGAAATTTTAGTATTTTCTTGAAGCACCGTGTTCATTGATTTTGTAAGACACAATTGGATGTCGAAACGGTTTCCGATTTGTCTAATTTTTTGTAAGGATGATCTATGAATGAAGTCCTAAAAAATAGATGGTTTTGATCATTGGGAAAAAAATTGTAGGGTACCCTAAAAGGAGTTCCTCAAATAAAATTATTTGAGCGATCCCTCAATAGAAGGGGACTGTATATATATATGTATCTTTTTATTTATTTAAATTTTCTTGGTTTTGGCATCTTCTTGACCATTGACATTTCCTTGTTTTGTTTCTTTTGTAAAGGAAGATGATTGATGAGTTTGAGAAGATCAAGCAACAATTAGCAGTGTTTGGGAATTCCATGATATTAGACTACAGTCCCTATCCCACAGGTGTTAAAGATCATGACTACAAAACTTGGAATTACAGAAGGCAACTACATGCATTTTTTTCAATCGAAACCTAGTCTTAGAGTGGGGAAATAATACAGAACTTGGGTTTACCAAGGGCAAGAATATATGGAGCTTGGCCTCCAGTCTTTGAGTGAAGAGTTCTTCACTCGTTTATATCTACTATTTTTGGATATGTTATGTGTACTTGAATAACTAGTATGCTCTTGTGTAATTTTTATTGAGAGAAACTTTTATTCATGTCATTTTCTATTGATCTATTTACCTAAATTTATTCAAAATTACAATATGTTAATGAATAAAAGGTTAATATTACCACAAAACAGAATATAAATCAAATAATTAAAAACACCCAAAATATACAAATTTTAATGACCAACTAAGTAAGCTTTAGCGACCAAATCAGATAGTCACCAAAACCTATTGGCGACAAACCAATCTATTTGGTCGCCCAATCCATCCTCAGTTCGCGGTAAATTTTGGTATTTTCGCGGGAGCCCATCTTTATAGACGACCAATTGATTAATTAAAGGTGACGAAAGAAATTGGTCGCGTAAAGGATTTTAGCGACGAGCCTTAGGGGACCAAGTTGGAGACGAAATCATCTCGTCACTAAAAGATTTTGGCGACGAAATAACAGCTTTTAGCGCCCAAACATGGTGGTCGCCAAAAGGGGTTTTCCTTATAGTGTCAATTTATTTTGAGCTAATGGTTTGGTTTTTGGATCACAGGCTTTTGTGAATAAAATTGTTAACAAATAATCAAATTAGAAATATATTGGGATTGGTGAGGTCCAAGATACATACAACATAGTACTATTGTATCATTCTATGATTTATCCCACATTAAAGACCAAATTTCGTAACGCATTTCACGTTGAAGACCCAATTTTGTGACGCATTTCGAATTTCCATATAGCATTTCTATATTTTCATAAAGTATAAATAACATTGCAACCTTTCAATTCCAAACCAATCAACACGCGACTTTCCATCTCGTGATATGGACCATTGACACTGACCATATGTAGGACAAACAAAATGGACCGTCGGAACGAAGATTCGGTTCTTGAATATAACTAGGTTGTGTCTAAGTCAAAGTCTACTCATCTTTTATAGCAATTGGCTGATGATCATCTTATTATGTTGACGGTAAAGAGCAAATTCGCCAGTAGCAACACATTATCTCCAAATAAATTGAGATTTTACAAATTCCCATATGACCAAGATAATCTTTTTATCTCGGGGTGTGAATGTGTTACAACTTAAAACATACTCAAAACTAATTCTCCAAGCAAACATTGTTCAAAATGATTATGCTAAAAGTTGAAGAGTTTTGAAATTTGGGTCTCATTTTCAACCAGATTTGCATCCGAACTCCATTTAAATTAAAAAAAAAATATAAATATTAGTATTAATATTAAACATTTCATTTTCTAACAATAACCTTTTGCACAATTAAAAGTCTTTAGAGATTGGGTCTTAAGTTGTGTCACAAACACATAGGTGTTACAAGTTCATGTAATATAATTCAAGTTCATATTTCATAATCCTACTACAAACTATTAATAAACATATAAACGTGTTATATAACAAGAGTTTATTGATAACCTTCAAGAGAAATTTTTACCATTCCCTCTTAATGTTTTTGTAATAGAAGTAATGGTCTAAACTACAGAGAGAGAGGGGAGTGAGGAGAGTAGGGATATTTTACTTTTGCTTTATTGACATTTCTTATTTTCTAGTTTCATTTAACCAATTAATTTATGTTTCATTTATACAATGACAAAGTTGCCATCAGAAAGTGACTAAACACAACATGACACTTGTGTACAACGATTTGGATGGATATTGATAAGGTTCTAAAGAAAGAAAGATATGTGGTTCTCATTTCTCACTTCACATCAGCAGATGTGTAATTTGATCGAGTTGACGCCACAAGTTGTCTCAAGACTCAGCCATCTCCTTCCAAGCTAGCTGTACTTAAGAGAATAGCTTTAATTACTTGATCACATACCCACAGTGACGGATCCAGAAATTTTTTAGCGGAGGTGCAAAATTGATTAAGTATGAGAAATAGTTTTTCGGAATAATCATTTTCTCAAGATAATTTTTGGCGGCTTTTATTCCTTACACATTAAATAAGAAAACTTGATTTTATGAGATTTTAGTATGAAGTATATATTGACTTAATGAGCCATCATTTTTAGCCTAAATCGTATTTTGCACTAAAACCGATTTTTCATATTTTGATTTGATATGAATTTGATTTTCTAGTATTTTTATTTGAATCCAAATGGGGGGTACTTCCTTATTTATATTGTAAATTTAAGTAAATGGAGTAATATAAAAATAAATTAAAGTAAAATGACAAAGACATTTACTTAAATGTTGAAAATGGAAATAAGGTAATCTGTACACCAGTTGAGCAAATGTGCAGTTTGAAGCACCTACAATGGTTTTTCCGGCGAGAGGAGGTGCAAGTGCACCTCCTTGCGCCTATGTAGATCCGCCAGTGCATACCCAATTTAATTAACAGAGAAACCTCCAACCCAACTTCAATTTTTGCCAATAATTTGATCAAGTTGACAGCACAAAGTGAACTCATGAAGTGGTACAACCGTATTATTTTATAATTTAACACAACGTGATATTTATCTTACGTTAAAGACTCAACTTTGTGACGTATTTTAAATTTCCATATAGGATTTCTGTATTTTCAAAAAGTATAAATAATATTGCAACCATTCAATTGACTGACAATCAACACGCGACTTTCCATCTCGTGGTATGGACCATTGACTGACTGTATGTATGCCAAACAGAATGGACCGTCGAAACAAAGATCCTAAAGATGAACCACCCAGTAGCAATACATTATCTCCAAATAAAAATGAGATTTTCACATATTCTTATGATCAAGTGCTTTAGGATAATATTATTAGTTCGGGTGTGAATCTGTAAGCATATTTGAAGGGAACTGACCTCATTCGTAACCAAAAGAGAGAAAGGTATAAGGTGCGTCTTTCTATTTCCTTATTTGTTTTTTTTCTTCTTCATATATTTCCTCTGCTATTTTATGTTCTTATTTTTGTTATGGGTAGCTTTATTTAAACCTAATTAATAAATATTTCAGAATTAAATCCAACTAATTTTTTTCCTTTAGAAATTTGTCCCTTCGATTAAAGAAATTTAAAAAGTTACAAAAATTAAAACACTGCTAAAACAAAAAATTAAAGGAAAACTGTGGCCCAACTATTCTTTTTGTTTCGAGATTTGGGAGTGTTGCATACTGATACTCTGTGTTCTTCTATTTAAGCTTAGTCTCACAAGCTAGGGTATGCCCTTTAGTTTCCCTCCTTAATTTCAATTGGTTTAATATTTTTTCCTTTTACTCTTTTTCATTTTCTTGTTTTTCGGTTCTTTTATTCAACAGATACAAGAGTCTCATTCCAAAGCAAAACAAAAAGAACCATGGAGATCCTCACCGGAATTATTTCTAAAATAACCGAGTACACAGTTGAACCAATTGGGCGGCAAGTGGGTTATGTAATTGACTACAAAATCAACCTTGAAAATCTGAGGAGACAATTAGAGAACTTAGATGCTGCCAAAGACAGGATGAACCGTACTGTTAATGAAGTTGAAAGAAAAGGTAAACATGTATATCCTGACGTCCAGAAGTGGCTGACAGAAGTAGATGAGATAACTCGAGAGGCAGAAAACATTTTGGGAGATGAATGCCAAGCAAAGACAAACTGTTTCCGTGGAGTATGTCCTAATCTGGTTTCCTATCATCGGCTTAGCAGGAAATCAGCAAAATTAGCAAAAGAGATAGAACTCCACCATGACAAAAAAGAGTTTCCCATTGTTTCTTACGATCCTCCCCTGGAAGAGATATGTGCCACGCCCTCTCAAAACTACATGGCCTTTGAATCAAGGATTTTAATGGTGAATGAAATCATGAAGGAACTGAAAAATCCTGATACCAACATGATTGGGGTGTACGGATTGGGTGGTGTTGGGAAGACCACACTCGCCCAAGAAGTTTATAGACAAGCTACGAAAGAGAACTTATTTGATGAGGTGGTTATAGTGTTGGATGTGAAAAAGTATCCAGACTTGGAAAAAATGGAAAGAATTCAAAAAAAAATTGCTGAAAAGTTAGGTATGGATGTTGATGAAACTCATGATATAGAAGCGAGGGCAAAGCATCTATGGAATAGAATAAAAGACAAGAACATTTTTGTAATTTTAGATGATGTCTGGGAAGCAATTGATTTGGAGGCTTTGGGACTTCGCCCAATGGCAACTTGTAAAATATTGTTGACATCTAGAAATCGAGTCTCTGAGATGAATATGGAAATAGAGTTTCGGCTTGAAGTTTTAAGTGTGAAAGAAAATTGGAGTTTATTTGAGAAGATGGTAGGTGACGTTGTTAAAGATGGCCGTATACATGAAGTAGCAACTGAAATAGCCAAAAAATGTGGAGGTTTGCCGGTTTCAGTTGTTGCAGTTGCAAGGTCTCTAAGGTCAGCCACTACTTTAGAGGAATGGAGAGTTGCCTTGAGGGACTTCAAAAGTTTTGACGAACACGGATTGGCAAAATCAGCCTACTTTGCTTTAGAATGGAGTTACAATCGATTGGATGGGGACGAGCTTAAGCCATTGTTCTTGCTATGTGGAATTATTGCAGGGGGTCGCTGTAAAATTTTATTCACTGACTTGTTGAAATATGCTATGGGTTTGAGTTTGGTGAAAAATGTTCACACAGTGGAAGATGCACGGGATAAATTGATTTCACTGGCTAAAAAACTTATTAAAGATTATTGTTTGTTGCTAGACATTGATGATCATGGAGATATTAGAATGCATGAGCTTCTACGAGAGGTTGCTGTGGGGATTGCATCTAAAGATAGTCACGCCATTGCAAAAGCATATGGAGATGAGCTGAAAGAATGGCCAGATAGGGATTCACTTAAAAAATGCACTGCGATCTCCTTAAAATCTTGCAAGTTCCCCAGACTTCCTGAAGAACCTTGCGTATGCCCAGAATTGAGATTTTTTGTTTTGGAAAGCGATAATGTTGATGACTCCTTGGAAATCCCAGGCAACTATTTTGAAGGGATGAAGGAACTCAAAGTGTTGGATGTAACCAGACTGCGAATTCCGTCACTGCCTCCATCTCTTCAATCCCTAACAAATCTTCAAACTTTGTGTTTAGATCAGTGCGTGTTGGGGGACATAGCTCTAGTTGGACAGCTAACAAGCTTGAAAATTCTTAGCCTTGGACAGTCCCAGGTTAAGGAGTTGCCCAAAGAAATAGGGCAATTGACTCGTCTACAATTGTTGGATTTGACTTGTTGCTCTGAACTTGTACGGATCCCACATAGCGTTATATCAAGCTTGACAAGTCTAGAAGACTTGAGAATGGGAAGCTTTATTAAATGGGAAAGAGCTTTAAATGATGGAAGTAATGCGACCTTGTCAGAGCTGAAAGAATTGCGTCAACTAACTGCATTAGAGATACATATTCCAGATGCTAAGCTTCTTCCAGCAAACATGTTCTCGGATACAAAGTTAGAAAGATACACCATACTTATTGGTGATTGTTGGAGATATCCTAGAATTTACGGAACCTCCTCTAACATGTTAAAACTCAAGCTCACTAGGAACAGTCAATTCGGCCAAGGTATAAAATTGCTGCTAAAGAGATGTGAACATTTGGACTTGGATGGGATGGAGACTGCAAATATTATTTCCTATTTATTAGCAAGTGACATTGGTAAACAACTGAAGAATCTCCATGTCCAAAACAATGAGGAAGTTACATCTCTCATCAACTCGAGTCATGCCTTCCCCAACTTGGAGTCACTATCTCTTTACAACCTTGTTAATTTGGAAACTGTATGTTGTAGCCAACTCATAGCTCAGCCTTTTCAAAAGTTACGATCTTTGACTTTGTGGAATCTGCCAAAGCTTATTGGTTTCTCCTCCAAAGGCAGCAGGCCAGGGGAAGAAATCATTTTGGAGAACGAAATTGGTGGACCCACGAAACTTTTCATGAATGGAGAGGTACGTTTTGCGGTTTCATATGCCCAGCCTTTCTACATATCATTCGGATTTGTTCTATATATTTATTTCTTAACAAATTAGTTGCTTTTGTATATATTTCATTTTGGTCATTCTTTCTGCAGGTAGAAAATAATGTTATACTAGGATTGAAATTATATCCAAGTTACAATTCATTTAAACGGTATATTAATTTATTAGTTTTTGATTGAGAAAGAAAAAGTATTAGCTTTTAATTAGTGTACAATATTTAATGATTCATATTATGACGAAAGCATGATCCGTTCTCGAAAGTCTATTTATAAGTGTACATTCAGTGATTCAACAAAAATGTGTTATATTTTAAATTAATAGACTAATAAACTTTGAGGCCACTTTAGACCTTTACTTTTAATTAGTGTAAATTGTCATTTCCCTAATTAAAACATGAATTGTGTACTATACCCAGGTTCTGATACCCAACTTAACATACTTGATCTTGCATCAATGTGATGGTTTAAGATTCTTGTTTTCACGTTCCATGGCTAGACGTCTTGAGCAACTCAAACATCTTGAGATATCCACATGCCAAATGATGGAAGAAATAGTATCAACAAGTGGATACAATCAAGAACATACAGATAACATGTTTTGCAATCTAAAATATCTAAAGCTGCAACATCTTCCAAGCCTCACAAGATTCTGCTCCGGAAGTTATATTGAATTTTCATTATTGGAGACATTGCATATTGAGGATTGTCCTAGACTGGGGACATTCATCTTTGATGGTAAGAGTGAAATTACTACAATAATGGGCAAAGAAAATGACGATAGGAACTCCAAGGAGAATCTTGACACTGTTATACCACACTTTCTTTTTGATCAAAAGGTGAATTATAAATTTCTTTCCCTTTCTTTATGCATTTATTTCCAATTAATGTGTACCTCATTAGTGAAAAAAGGTATATGAGATGAATATGTGTACAGGTAGGATTTCCTAGCTTGGAGAGCTTGATCATCTGTGGCTTACCTAAGTTGAGAACTATATGGCACCGCCAACTTGCCCCAGACTCTTTTCGAAAGCTGAAAAAAGTTGAAGTTTTGGGATGCCAGGGTCTAATAAATATCTTTACGCCAAGTATGATGGGAAGATTGAATGCTCTAGGCACATTAGTGATACAGCAATGCAAATCACTACAAGTAGTTTTTGACATGGAAGTAGTACTTGGCGTTAAAGAAGCATACGGCACATTATCAACCACTCAGTTGAAAACTGTTGGGTGCCCAAATCTGGATTCAGTTGTGATGGATTCGTGTGACAGTTTGAAAAATATCTTTCCAGCCTCATTGGCCAAAGGTCTTCAACAGCTAAGCGAGCTGTACGTGCGGAATTGTGAAATATTGGAAGAAATTGTTGCCAATGACGGACTAGAAACGACACCTGAGTTTGTGTTCTCTAAAGTAACATTTGTGAAATTGTTCTTTCTGCCCCAACTGAGCAGTTTCTATTTGGGGCTACATGTTTCCAAGTGGCCATTACTCAAATCATTGAGATTCATTAAATGTGGTAAAGTGGAGATTCTTGCTTCCGAATATTCAGGATTCCAAGAAAAACTTGATTCCGGTACACCAATCAAACAACCTTTTTTGTTAGTTGACAAGGTACAGAATTCTCTTGCTCGTGTAGCGAAATTCCTCTTCACTTATTTTCTTTGCAATTTTTATTATTATTAAGTATTACAGATTTTTCTTTTATTAAAATGATTTGTTGGCCTCCACCTTGTCAAAAAATTTAATGCACATCCATCGAATAAAAACAATAGTCGAGGTAATTTACTGACATATATATACTAAAGACATATATACAACAAAATAGTCGAGGTAATGTTGATATTATTTCAGGGTTATCCATTCCCCAACTTGGAAGTATTGGGCTTGGACGAGAACACGAAGATTTGGTATGAAGCGCATAGTCCACTCCCAGCAGAGTTGTTTATCAATCTAAAAATGTTTGCATTTTCTTGTGCACACCCCCAGTCATTTCATTTCCTCCAAGAATTACATAATCTTGAAGAGCTCGTTGTTTATAATGGTCCTTGGAAAGAAATATTTGTGTATGAAGGAACTAGTAGCGGGGAAATAGATGCAGTTGGGAGGACCCTCCCGCACATAAAGATTTTGTATCTCAACGGATTGATGGAGCTGATGCATCTAGGGATTGGGAATGACAACTCTGAATCAGTTTTTCCAAACTTGGAAATTCTAAAGGTGTACAGTTGTGGCAGATTAAAGAATCTAACTTCATCCACAATATCCTTTCACAAACTAACCACTTTACACGTAGCAAATTGTGAGGGACTGAAATACTTAACAACTTATTCGGTGGCTAAATGTTTACACCAACTCAAAAGCTTGGAAGTTGAGAATTGTGAAAGCATGATAGAGATAGTGGCAAGCAACGAAGATGAAGAAGATTCAGGAAATTATTACGAGATTGCTTTCAGCTGCTTGCAACATTTGAAACTTTATTATCTACCAAGTCTGCAAGGCTGTTGCTCATCAGGAAATTGCACTGTTAGAGTCCCATCCCTAAACTCTTTAATCGTCGAGGAATGTCTGATTGAGTTGAAGATTTCCCCTGATGGGTCACTGATCCAAAGTGGTTCAAGACCAGAAAGACAACAAATAACAGAGGAAGTGGAAGAAGAAGAAGAAGAAGATGATGGCAATGAAACGGTATAAGTTGTCATTCATATTAATAAACTGTATGGTCGTATGTTTCGTTGTAATGCTCAACAATATATTTCCAGGAAGGAAGGACGCAGCTGATTGCCCGTACAAATTAATGCTGCAAGACTCCATATTCCATAGTTTCCACCTCATCAATTCCTAATTAGTTTCACTGTAAGTGTATACTGGTACCATTCATTCAGTATGTAGTGGATACCATTTGATAAATACAGTTTTACTTGTTCTGACAATTCTCTCTGTTCCACCCTTGCCGCCATTGCTGATCTGATCAATGTTAATTGTTTCATACAAGCTTGCAAGCGGCCACCTCAAGGCACAGGCTTAAGAATTTGGAAATGGTTGTGTGATTTGTGTTGGCATTCAGGCATTCCAATTCCTGTTGTGTTATGCTTGTGTTGCCATGTCTATAACTGCAGTCGAGGTGGAAACCGAAGCTGTTTTGGAGGGGTTACTGTTAGCAAAAGAGGAAAACTGTCAGAAGATTATACTTGAAAGTGATTCAATGGTAGTTATCTCTTGTATGAGAAACGAAAATCTGCGTGGCAACTGGAGAATTATCCCCCTCATTATGGAAATCAAAAGGATTTCTTCGTTAACTCTGCCATTGTACTGGTTGCAAATGGAGGCTTCATCTGTGAACTCTTTTGTTACATTTTTTTTCTTCCTGCTGTGTTCAGTTGCAAATGGAGGCTTCATCCGTGAACTCTTTTGTCAACTCCCTACTTTTGGCTTTAGGGATTGGTACGTGCACCAAGTGTTTGGGAAATGCTTACTCTCTGACTTGTGCGATTCAATAAATTGTAATCGAATTCATAAATCCTGGTATTTCTTTCAGTACTCTGCTCTTTTACATGTCTCTTTTGTTGATCCCTCAAACTGATATTTTCTTGAGAGATTGTAACCAAAACTTTTGCACGTCAGTGAAGTTAAGAAAAGCAATGGCATAACATGCTGCATCAAATACGGCGGTTGTAATCAAATTCATAAATCCTGGTTTCCAGTGCATATTCATTGAGAAAAATAGGTCAATAGACTTAAATAAACAAAACAAAATCACCCGACTAAAAGCAAACTTGTCAATGACCATGCATAATGAAAAGAGCAAGTCTACGAGAAAACAAAAAATACTACATTAACGGATATCACCTAACTTAAATGTGTATTGAAGAGACCAAAATCCATCCAAAGGCACGCCGCATCGCGCCCTCAACATCAAAATTTTGAATTGATGGGCTGATGAGCAGAAGTTCTTAGAAAATATAAAGAAAAGGGGCGGGTATCTGGAAGGCGCTATCACACACTATTTCTATGCATCAGTTATTGGGTACTCAAATACAACATCTTTTCCTGAAAGCTTCCTGTAAACTGCAGAAAAGCTCTCCAGCTTGTACTCCGTGTTGTTTCGTTCCTTGGGATCCAAGAAAACCTGCCCAGCATTGAAGATAGATAATTATGGTACTTAACAAACAAAATCCCACCCTTAACAACCTATGCATGTACTTTTATAATAAATCCATTATAAAATCCATCCCACCTAAATGTACTACGTTCGCAATTCATCCATTCCATTGGCAGTCTTTGGACATCTTCGTAACAAAATCTTCTCTTTGGTATAAGGTTCTTAGCCTTCATCTTTCAAGCATTAATCAACACCTTTTTTTTTTTTCCATTTCCAAGTGTTCGTGTGCGTGTGTCTATATATCAAGCAATATTGTTTTCCTTCGACAGCTTACCTTCATTATCTTGGACCCATCAAGTCGATATCTAGTTCGTTTACCAACAATCTCAGCAGGCAAAACAACATCCTCCAACATTGCCTCATGCACAGCAGTTAGAGTACGAGTGCGGGGCCGTTGGACAGCAGACCCTTTCTTTGGAGGCCTCACTATCCTCCGTGTGGCGATCAGAACTACATCCTACCAAATGACAAACAAAAATAAACACCACCAAAGAAAACCACTATTTGCAAATAAATACATGTCTGAATCAGAGATCTACTCACCCTAATTATAGCAAAAATGAAGTAAGAGAAGAAAAAATAAAATGGGTTGACTGTAAGAAAAGTCAGCTAGGAAGATCAGAACTAGGAACTAAAACATAAAAATAAAATATCCTTCATTGTAAGGCACTAAATGTAGTGCCTAGAAACAAGTACAGAAAAACATCACAAAGAAAACATAGTCTGGGTTAAATCTAGATTTCATAAATGGCAGAGAACCAAAGAACTTAAATAATCACCTTTCCACTGAATTTCTTCTCTAGCTCCCTCACAAGCCGAACATGGATCTTGCGATAAGCCTTCCTAAGTCTATATGGTATGTGGATAACAACAGCCTTCCGGTTCCCAGCCACATCAACTTGACTGGATAAAGGAGGAATATTAATCATACAATGGCAACAGTTTACAATAAATAGTCATTCAGTAAACAGTTCATACACAGCCGAATTTATATATAGATCCTTCAGTTCACTTTTTAGGTCCGAGTTTGTTTCCAAATCAAAGATTGCCTGCACAGACAACAAACAACTCATGATTATATCTAAACATCATAGCAACAATTTCATCAATAGAAAGCTCAATAAAAAGCTGCTTATCTTACCTGTCCAACTGACTCTTCAAATTCAGTGGGTTCAGCGTTCTTGTCCTTGTGAATCTTCTTCCTTGATGTATACATCTTGACAAATCTGACTAAACAATAGGAATGAAACATAATTACAACTATTTTGAAGACATGAAAAGGTTGAGAATACAATGTAGGTTAACTACTCTTGAGTAAACAGTATAATCATTTTCAAAACCCATACACAACTGAACCAATTTTAAAATCAATTCCAAAGTCAGCAGAATAACAAAATATGAGCCCTGGTTAGCTTATTGTTTCAGTATCAGTATAAGCAAAAGCAAAGGGCTTAGCTCCTTCAAAATCTCAATCAAAAACAAAGACAACGCCAGTTGGTTTATCACATTTTCCCGGAAAGAAAACAAAGCAATCAACACAATTTACAGAAACAACGCCAAAAGCCCCAACCTAAAATTTATTCTAAATTAAATTTCACAAAAACCAACCAACATACATTTTCCAATCATGGTTTCTAACAATATATCATCCCGTACGATTGCTAAAGAATTCAAACTTCAGTATTTCTTTCGGTGCAGAGGAAGAAATAAAATAAAAAAATTCCTGCACTTCATCTGGAAACAGAGAAATAATTCGAAGGTGATAAAATAAAAACGGATTGGTTACTGGATTTACCTCAAGGGGAATCAAGAGTCCGAGAGAGATTTGCTCAGAGTGGCTGTAAACCTTAGTTTGGTTTCGGCAGAGAAGAGAAACCCTAGCGATTAGAATAAAAATGGTTCAGATGGATGGAAAGGACGACTGTGGGGTCTATTTGTACAACTGGACGGCTGCGATCAACTGATATTTTTTTGGAGTGTCATGGTAAAAAACAAACATAAGTAAATTTAGGTTTTAGTCATAAAAAAACTTTCACTTTTGGAAAAAGCCAAAGCTTTTTCAAAAAAAACAGAAAAACCTCTCGACTTTCAAATTAAAGACATGCAAATGTAAATGATTCATTAAGAAATCCAAAAATAAATAAGGACAACTTTGTCCATTTTAACTTCTTTTAAAAAATTTCTCTCTCCTTTGGGTTTTTCCAAAGTCTCCCAAAAACATATATATTTTGGGGTTAGAATCTGAATAAACATCAAATTTTCAACATTAAACAAAATTCTTTTTTTAATGCTCCGTGAATTTGTTAGAAGTTCTCTTTTTTTTTTCTTTTTTCTTTTTTTAAAAATAAATAAATAATAAGTGATAGTATATCTATATATCTATATATCTATATATATAAAGCAAAAGGCAGAGAATGGTGAAACATTCAAAATACCAGAAAATGCCATTGGTTAATGCAAACATTAAGAATTGAAATTATTAATTAAATGAGGATAATATGGTAAATTCACAATTTTTCGTATTAAAAAAAATTAAAATTAAAAGAAAATTCAGATAATGGATCCTATTTTTATGGAACACAAATATCCATTATCTTTTTTAATTCTAAAATAAATTTATTTTTTTTATAAAAAAAAACCTCTCGCATGCGCGGAAGCGCGTGCAGAGAGGCTAGTATATATATAAAGCAAAAGGCAGAGAATGGTGAAACATTTAAAATACCAGAAAATGCCCTTGGTTAATGCAAACATTAAGAATTGAAATTATTAATTAAATGAGGATAATATGGTAAATTCATAATTTTTCGTATTAAAAAAATTAAAATTAAAAGAAAATTCAGATAATGGATCCTATTTTTATGGAACACAAATATCCATTATCTTTTTTAATTCTAAAATAAATTTAAATTTTTTTAAAAAAAAACCTCTCGCATGCGCGGAAACGCGTGCAGAGAGGCTAGTTATTGATAAAGAAACAAAAGTACAAAGTAATTATGTACCGAATATGGGTAAATCGTCTCCAGTGATCAAACATAACAATATATTGAATTGATCTAGAGAGAATCACGCACAACCCAAACAATAACTAAATCTCCTTTCTAACAACTAAAAGCACATGTAACCAGAAGTTCTCCTTTCATGGTATATTTTCTAATCTGTAATTGGATTAGGAGAAATTGAATTGAGGATGAATTCAATTGAGGAGGAGTTAGATCGAAGAGAATTAGATTCCGAATTCCTATAAAGTTGTTTACTGAACCATATGAATTGTGGGGAGTTAGATTTCGAATTCCTATTGAAGTTGTTTACTAAACCATATGGAATTGCGTTAGGAGTGGTTCTAATTACTAAAATGTCATTGTTGTTTGATTAAACTATATGACAAATTTGAAAATTTGAAAATTGTGTGAGAATATAATGGGTAAAAAAGATGAATTTCTAATGGATTAATTCTCCAAGAATTAGAATACCACATCTCACTCAAGAATTGAATTCCTCCAAAATCAAGAATTCAATTCCTAATTTTATATGGGGTCTTACTTTTCAATTCATTGATGTGAAGTAAACACAGGAATCCACCACATGTGGAATTCAATTCCTAATGAGAATTCTAATTCCTGATTAATAAACACACTATCAATTCGCAAACTTGCAATTAATCAATCTAGTCCACAAAACAATTTGGTCCATAATATTACATTTCATCTAAACCTTTAGTACTTTAAAGAGGCAACAAAATAAAGCTCTGTCTTTTACTCATACCGTAGCCCCCAACACCAGAACTTTTGCATCCAAATCTCCACCATTAAAAAAAAAAAAAAAGATTCACTATTATACCCAATACATGAGCCCAAATTATAAAAATACCTTATATGAAATGGACTTTTGAAACACATCCAAAACTCATTTACAACATAACAAATAGGCTTTTAACTTCTTACAAATTGCAAAACTGCCATCAATTCTTAAAACAAGCCCAACACCAAAATCTCATAAAAATACCTAAAACACGCAATAGGGCATCAAAGTAATTTAATAATCAATATTAAATTCAATAAGGCCAGCTATCATTTTTTGGATTTTTTTTGGGTTTGTTTATAGAAATTCAACAGTGTAGGGTTTATTTATAATATTAGTGCTAAGAATGGGTATATCACTAAATATCTCTAAATTTCAATGAGCTATAAATAGGCTTGATTCATTCAAACGACATGTACCGAACAAGGAATTCATTATAAGTGTATTGTGTAGCCACAAAACCAAACAAATTCACATTCCCGACTATGCGCCTTTGTAATTTTAATCAAAATGTGTTTTATTTGTTTCATGCGCCTTTGTAATTTTAATCAAAATGTGTTTTATTTGTTTCAATTATAACGAGGGATCATAATTAGAAGATACTTTATTTTGAATTGGTCAAGCTTAAATAAATAAAAACCTTTGTTCCTCGTGAGTGAATATTAGTGAAATTGTATTCAGAGTAGTTTGTTCGTTATCGTAAAGTTCCCCAACCCAGGGGATTGCTTCTTGTTCCTAAAAATTTCATGTTATCTTCATCAGCTACTTAGAAAATGTGGGTGATTGGTTGGTAATGGTGGTTGCTGTGAAACAACCCGGCTATAGATATTAATTTGACTTCTTATTCATCCCAAATCTATCCGGATTACTGCTTCCAAATACCCCCATAAACATACCAACTTGCTTCAAAACATTCAAAAACTTGCTGTCATGGCCTCCAAAGCACCCCAAAAAAATTGTTTACATGAAAGCTAGAATGGCCTACCTGCTGCTTCCTCCGGCATTCTCTAACCACTTAGTCAAAAAATGAAAAATCTTTACTGCGGACATTTGAAGCTCCAATGACCTTACCAGTAACAAAGATCATGCTTTATGGAGTTTATAATACAAGATTCTCGTGGAAAACAAATTCTTGCAGCAAGGAGCAATTTGGGTCAAACATCTAATCCAGCTGCGGAATGTACAATGTAGAACTTCAAAAGAACTTTCAAATTAAAAGAATATGAATTAATAGTTGAAGCTCATGCCATTCGGCTTTGTTTTTTACAAAATTGAGTCAACCAAATCCCTAAAACTACCTGCTAAGTAGACCCTTTTTCTCCTAGTGAAGGGAAACACACCCTCTGAGCACCATCTCTCTCAAAATTTCTGAAAGCTTCCCAGACCCACATATACATACCAACCTGCCTACAAGAAAACTGCAACGCTGATGAAAATTTCAATTATCAGTACAATGCTAGTAAAAGCATTGCTGTGAAGGTTGTAGGCCGAAGAATCTACACTTGTGGAATTCAATGATGGAGCTGTGATATTTACCAAGGTGCCATTCTTGCCGAGACTGCGAGCACAAAATAATAATAATCAAGATTCAAATGGTGCCATAATTGTTTTGTACCACCAAAAAAAAAGTTAATTGGTCATCTAGCTAAGTGTAGTAAATAAGCAGAATTTTACCTTCCAGGAAATATGCAGGATCCGTGGCCTGCATAATTAGAACAGAATTGTTAACATTGATGCATAACTGATAATAGTTTTTAATAAATTGAAATAGAACCTACAACTCGGAGAATGTTGCATGCTGTACAGTTGAAGTCTTACTTGGATCTGTTGTGGTAATTGCAGCCACTCCATTGAAGTCGCATGCCGCCGGAGTCTTCCCCATCTTATGATAGTAAGTATCAAACGCATATGTTGCATGTGCAATCACGTTATCAGGTTCGTAGCATGGTTCTCCCTGCAATAAAGCTGAGCAATCCACCTTGCCAGGTCCACAAGCCCAATCTAGTGCAGCCTGAAGCATCTTTGGATCAGCGCCATCCTTTGTAATACAGAAAGTTTGGTTTGTAGTATCATTTGATAATACTGCTCCTGATCCTGTCAAACGCAAAATGTAGATAGGTGTCCCATTTGCATCAAACAATCCCCAGTTCTTCTCTGAGATGGGTCCAGGTTTCATATCCTCATTATAGAGTTCATAAATGAAAGTACTAACAGCAAGTCCAGGATGTTTGGGAGTTCCAGTTTTATTCAGGACATGCCTTATTAAATTGCTGTTGTATGTGTTGGCATTTTCTAATGTTGCATCTGGCTCATTAGAATCACCCTTGGAAGGCCAGCCTGATTCTGTCACTATTATTGGAACGTTAGTGAAGTTAAGAAAAGCCATGGCATAATATGCTGCATCAACCACAGCATCAAAAACATTAGTGTAATGAAGAAGCGTATTGGAATCAACAGCTTCTTTGTTTGGAGGGAGGGACTTGAAGAGTGAATAATCTAATGGAATGACACCATTTGATTGCATGTAATCATAGTATGGGTATATATTTAGCATGAGAAACGATCCTGTGGACTGCAAGAAAGTAAGCATGGGGACCAAAACTGGATTCAATGAACGGTTAAAGAAGGCTTGGGAAGGTGGGAAGGAATCAAGGATAATGGAGGAAGAAAGAGGAGTTGAAACTTTGATTTGGCGGTCAAGATTGGATGCCACAAGGGCTGATTGAATGTACTTGAGAGCATTGACAAGAATTTTTGCAGCATTTGGGAGGGTGGTAAGAACGTCTGACCCAACAGCTATGGCTGTGATGTTTGTGGCTGGGTAATGTGCTACCACATTCTGAGATACCCAATTGGCTGCAGTGGAATTAGATTGACCAATTCCAAGGATCTGTTCATTAGGAACAGAAATCATAACTTGAATGCCAGTATTTGCAAGTGCAACTAGCATGGCACGGTCAGCGTCATATAACCGGACATGTCGAATTTGCTGAGCTTTTAGTAGGGCTACTACTTGTGTTGGGTGTGGCATGTCTGACAGATCTGTTCCTATGTTCACGCCAATAAATACATCTGCAAAAAAGAAGTCACGGTAATTGATTTGTTATAAATCTAAAACATAAATCTAAGTTCAAGGTTCAAGTAATAACACACACATGTAAGGAAATGAAAGCAGCATCTAGCAGAACAACTTCAACTTCTTTTCAAATCTTAGTTAAATTTTAACCTAGACACTATTGAAAGCTTCAGTACTCTTGAGAACCAAATACTCATGATTTCCAAAAGTTTCAAAAATAGGCCTAAGCCCAATAGAGAAGGAGAAGAGATTCTTTGGTGAAAGTTTGGGTTGGTTTGTGAAGATTATCTTCAAGAACTAGACAACCAAATGTCAAACTGACACAGCCATTGACCAAGATTTGCATGCAGTACAAGTCACACCTATATAGAAATTCGTTTTATCAAGTATATGCAATTTTTTTTTTTGTGACTAAGATTGGATAATATAAAATCCACTATAACCTGCCAATTTCCTGCCCTCACATATTAAAACTGTAGTAGTGAACATCATGATCACCCAAAGTAGTAGTGGACCTAAATGAGGTGATTAAGTAGCATAAGTCACTGAACAAATTGTACAAGAAAGAAAGTAAACATCCCATTTAGGTTGATATAATGCCAAAAAATTTAAGATTATATGATCATGGAGTGCACGACTGGAATGAATCAAATAAAACATCATAATGCCAAAAGAAAAAAAATATTCAAGATTCTCAAGCCTTTATTATGATCATGGAGTGCACTACTAGAATGAATCAAATAGGAGACCGTAACTTGACATCTAGTCTTCAAAGCTCACCAAGACAAAGATTTACATGACATGAATCTAGCATTTCTAATTAAACCGCCAAATGATAATCTGATCATGGTGATAGGAGACTAAAAATCTGTTAAATGGTGTCCACACGATAAACAACAACAACGTCATCCGTTCACTTTATAAAAATCAAAAGATGACTATGTCATGCATCTTTATCTTTTGTTTCTCTTAGTAATACAAAATTTTGAAACAGGGTGAAAATTCATAAATTACCCATTCTTACTATATGTGGAAAAGAAAAAAGTACTGGTACATTAAGAATATACAAAGAAAAATAAATTTGAATTACTGATTCACTTTAGAGTATACAATGTTAAGGCACAATTTAACCCTCTAAGTCCCTTATAAACTCAAAGTGAAGTAACAATTTAACACCGTTTGTTCATTCCACTCAGTCCCTACAAATATTCCTGTGGCATGTTTCAAATGTTTTCCCTGTGTCATAAGAGACAAAGTGTTCTGCAATAAAATGGGAGCCTTGTGAGGAACAAAAGAAAACGAAGCAAATTGACTGGGTGCATTTTGGTTAGCTTTATTGAGAAAAACTAAGTAGACCATTATTCCAAGGTGTCACGAAACTAATCCAAGCAGGCACTAGACTTAGGTAGGAAGCAATACTTATGGACAGATGCTATATAATATTGAGTAACTGAATACAGCAGCGTATGTCTCCATAATCCACAAAGTTCTAAGAAGAAGTGCCCAAATTCTGTCAACTTTGACCATTTGAGCTAAAAACAAGGTAAAAAGGGTAACAAAAACTACCACATGAGCTGGAAGACAATGGATATGTTATATTATTATTATCATACACTACTGTATCTGAAGATGGCACAACTTCAGCTTCATGTGCACAATCTCATCATATGCGCCTTTGATTTTTATTTGAAAACAACTGCAAATATGAGATGGTGAAAATGCAATTTCAGTACATTTAGGCATATTAAATAGTGCAGGGACTGTTGTTGGAAGATTATCTACAGTATCAGGAGCATTGTCACTGTCAAAGTGAAGCAGAGCAAACTCATACACAAAACAAAATGCAACAGGACACTTCACACCCTAACTTTCCTCTCTCAGATTCTCTTCCTGTAAGAGGGAGATTTTAAAATTACTGTGTTCTTCTTTTTGCCTCTGGAACATCACTAAATTTCCCCTGTAAGAACAGAAACTCAAGTGGGTTTTGAGGGAGGAAGTGAAAGAATGCCTCCGGAAGAACATATGAAGATAAATTAGATAAACATCAGCATCATAGATTCATGAACTCTAAATATTAACATCAAACAAGTAAATTGTCACATAAAAAACCCAACAATGCTGAGAAATGTGGAGGCCAATCCTTCAAATAAAACTCAAACACATTCAAAAACACCACGGCAAAGTAAAATAGCAAAAAAAAGATCCAACCTTCATCAGCTGTAGCAGCTGAAACTGCTATAAGTAGAAGCAGAAGCCGCCCAGCCGTAGCTTTACTACCCAGAAAACCCATTCAAGAATCTGAAGCGAACCCAAACCCAACAATGGAGAGAGAGAGATGAGTATTTAGAATGGAAACAAAAGCAACCCAAGTGAAGAAGTAAAGTGAAGCAAAGAATGGATTAAAGTTGCAGGGGAATATATGATATAATTCGGGAACTCTGACGGATCAGTGAGAGTGGCCCACAAATCACGTGGCAATAATATAAGCAAATCGAACGGTCAAGGAATCATCTGATAGCAGTCATGATGATAAGTGCAAAGTTGACAGTAAAAGCAAGCAGGAGGTGTTGGTAGTCCAAGTTAATGAGGGGGAGCCCAAGGACCTGGAAGTCATCTTCTTGTTTTTTTGTTTTTTGGAAATTAAATGAATCTTTCTTTCTTCTGTTGCTGTTGGGTACCGTTGTGAAATCAAATAGAAATAAGCTGATTGCTTTTGCTTTTGTGCAGTCACTGCAGACGACGTTGTTTTTGTTGCAATTGTCTTGTAAGTTTTGTATTATTTTACTGTAGAACTGTACTGATATTTGTCTCTTTCTGTTGGCTTTTTGTATCTGCATGCAATACAAACAAAGGACACGCATCAGCGGCAGCGGGAACACCGAAATATATGACCCACCCAGTTAGCTGGTCTGGTCCCAACGGTCATATTTTCCGTCCTTTCTACTTTTCATTCAATTCATTGATCATTTTCGTTCAACTCATTCATTGTTCATTCATTCCATCCAATGCTGAATTAATTTGAATCGATCCGTAAATGTATGGTTTATTGAGATTTGTTTCAAAATTTTCCTATAGCAAAAAGGACTAAATATGTGACAAAGTTGGAGTCGTGAGGTTTCAAACCTATTACCTCCGACCAACATATTTAGCCTTTTTACTACTGCACCACATGCCTTATTGGATAAACGTTGTATAACTAATATAATTAATGTATAACTCGAACAAAATTTTAAAAAAAATAAAGAAGATATAAACCCTACCAATTGGTTCGACAATGACGACGCCGAGAATCTCTTCTCCCTGTCTTCTCTTTTCCTAGGAATCTCTCTCTCATCTTCTATGTTTTCAAAACCAAACTACCAACTAGCACCAAATTGGTCGATAACCACCCTCCAATAGGTCTGCGACGGTTCCAATTTTACATATACCGACCACCCTCGATCAGTGTTAGATTTTATCTCATCGATTTGATTACCGAATCGAACCCAATCCTAATTCTGAGGATTCAAACATGAGACAATTAGTTTGCAAGTCAATGTAATCGAACCGAACCCAATCCTAACTCCGAGGATTCGAACATGAGATAATTAAATTACAAGTCAATATCATTTTTTACTGAATTAGACCTCATTGTCGAATTACGAATTAGATTTGAACAATTATTGATGCATTCACAACTAAAAAAAACAGACGGTTGAAAAAACCTAGACATAACTTAAAACATTTTAATAAACTCAATATGTAAACATACCTACATTATGTAAAAACTTGTATATAATTTAACATATAAATACATGTTCGACTACATATTAAATAAATAAAACTTTATTTATAATTTATAAACTAAATATATATATAAAAAAACATCTCCAGCCGCCCCACATTCTTCCCCAAAACCCAGCACCCCATATTCTCCTCACCGCCACCACCGCCACCCTACCCACTCATCACCACCACCCCACCCCCACTCCAGCCTCTCCTCACTGTCTCCCCTTCCCCTCCTTCTCTCTCTTCAAATGAACCCAGACCCACTACTCAGTAAATAGGGGGGACTCTAAAGTCTCCTCACATTCTCTTACTTCAACTCTCATTCGAGAATCAAGATTCGGCCACCTAAAGAAATAGGAATTAAGATTCTTGACTCAACTTTCTTCAAACTAAAATCTGGTTAGTTCTTCTTCTCCCAGGTAATTTTAATATTTATATCTAAGGGTTTAAGATATTGCTCATCAGTTTTCGTTTTAAGTTCTTACCATTTCTCTTTCATTAGTCGTTTACTTGGTTTCCATTAGCTATTTCTGCAACAACTCCACGCATTTTCAATCACAGTTGTTTGCTCTTTCTTTGAATTTGTCTCAGGCTGACGGGGTGTGTTGGGGTATTTAGGTTTTTTTTTAAATAAGTTTTTTTTTAAAGATGAAAAATGACGGTATTGCCCTTTGATTGTTAGTGGAAGTTAATATAGGTCAAGAAAAAGAAGGATTGTAATTGTACTGTGAATCATACATACATACCGTGAGCAGAATTTTGCACCAATATGAATACAAGTAGGGTGATATGAATACGGCAATGATACGGTGATTAAAATAATATATATTTAAAAAATAATATAAATAGAAATTTGTATACATTATTCATTTCCCATCACTAGAAAATTAGCCAATTCGAGGGTGAAAACGCTATGCTGGGTTACACAACCCCCTCCCTCTCTGGTTGGAATTCTTACTATGGATGGCCTCCCTGCCCCCCATAAGACACGATGTTTTGCTCCTCACTCATCTTCTTTGTCTGGGGCTCTGCTGTCACTCTGCTGTCCTGGTGGATGTTCATCCCCAGGTGTACGTGGTTCTGGCCCTCTCCAGTTTTGTTATTGAACTTCGTATTGACCTCAAAAATAATAATAAAAATCACTATAACTATTACCTAAATTATTCATTTCCTGTGAAACAAATGAAGTTTGATAATTAAAAAATAATAATAATAATTAAATACATACACAAAACAAGGCAGCTATTTCCAAAATATTTTAAGTAATATATCCATATTATCTAATTAATAACATTTCCAACTTCACAAATTAACCACACAACAACTTATTAAAGAAAGCCATATACGTATTATCTAATTAACAAAAGTTATTAAAAGAATAAGAAGAACTGCGTAAGAAACCCCGCAACCCAACCAAATGAATCTGAGATGGGTGCGACGGCGATTGCTGGTGAGTTCTCTTCCTTCTTCCTTCTTTTTCTTTTTTTTTGATTGCTGTCTGATTCACCCAAAAGACCTAGCCTCTCGACATAGGGTCTTTGAAATTCTAAGTTTTAAGTTTACATTTTAACCCAAATATTCAATAACCTTTAAAATCACCCCAAAATTTTCAAAATATTTTCTCTTTTACCCCTTGACGTATCGTGACCGTATCGCAAACGTATCGTGATCGTATCATAAAAGTCTACGGTACGCCACATGGCGTATCGGATTTGTATTGGTGCAACAGAGTATGGGTCTCTCCAGACGGCGTCGTATTACCTCCTAGTTTGGTTGTTGTGTTGGGCTTTTAGCCCCCCTGTTAGCGGAAAAAAAAAAAAAAAAAAGGAAAAAGGGGTGTAAACTAAGTGGAATAAATGAAAGGCTTCTCCCGTTTTTGTCTTTTGGTCCGATAAACCCTATTACTTTTCCTGGGGTTCTGATAAACCCTATTAATTTTCTTTGGGTTTCAGTTTTATCTCCTTTTTCCTTACAGTATTTTGCATTCCTTTGGTTGCATGTCTGGTTTCCCACCGAAGACAATATGGATGTTGTTTAGAAACTGAAACGCTGTGGTGAGTTCCTTTTTCTATATTTCCTCTTACTTTGGATTTGATGTTCAGAATTAGAACCTGGTTCCTGGTTTTGCATAAATTAGTGCATCTTGTTTTGCATAAACCAATGCATTGTTTTTCATAGGAGAGCATTAAGTTTAGGAGTTTGGGAGTGTTGAAAATAGTTGAATGTGGTGATAGAATGGCTACTGATTTTTATGCTTTTTTTTTCTCGAGATATTTGGTCTGTGTTAGGCTTCTAAATGGCGGTTTGTGGGTTTATTGTTTCGTGTTTCGTCTGTAACTTTGAATGTTGATGGGTTGTATGTGCACTTTTTATTTTGTTTTTTTGCAAATTCAGATTGTTATTGACAGTGTAGTGTTTGATGAAGTGCCTCTTAGATGAATTGGGTTCATTTATGTCATATAATATTGTTATTTCCATGTATCAGATTCAGCTATGATGTCCAGGTTTATTCATTTTATGTTTAGGCATCTAATGATTTGATATTTAATATTTAGGCATGTTCAAAATTATAGATCATTCTACTCAACTCACGTATAAACTTCATTTTGATCTTTTGTGCTCTTACAGTTCCTATTGTGTTTCTAATATTTCTAATATTCAACTCATGTTAAAACTGTGTGCCACTTGTTGGGTCTCACAATAAACTGGGCTGTTGTACTGGAACAAAAAGAGAATTCAGTCACTGGTTGAAGAATTTGAGTTAAGATTTAGAGCATTAGTTGCTGACTTGAAGGATGCTGTGATTTTGGAAATGGGCATTGAATTAGTTATGATTTTACACTGGTGGATTAATTATGATACGCAATTGAAATATTACAGCAATATTGCAATATGCATGGAAGGCATTTCTGAAATGGGCGTAACATAACCATGTGCTCATGCATCCTATGTCCTGAACATAAGTTGATTGAATTTTTTCCTATTTGTTTGCATAAATATTACATTATCTTCTTTCTTACAAAGACATATCCTCCCTTATATAGCAACTGGTATGTCTTTGGTCTTACTTGCATTTATTTTCCTGGGCAGTGAAAATTGCTTCTTGTTTGTCCTTAATGTTCAACTGTGATACCACAAGTGCCAGAATTGGAAGTATCGTAGGTTTTCTTGGGATTTAAAAAAAAAATGATTTTCTTGTTACAGATGCAACTAGTCGGAGAAACTACAGCAACCAATTCTATTCAGTACTGGATCCTAGTATGCTTGTTAACCACAGAAAAGTTCTCAACCATTCTCATTGCTCTATGAGATTTGCTTCATCCGGAGGTTATTCTGTTCTTCACTCAAGTGGTCTTCAGCACTGGTTCAAAAATTGGCAAGGACTCAGAAAACATAAACTGACAGCTAGTACTTTTGCTGCGGCCATTGGTTTTTTTCATCGCCGAAGACTCCAGCTTTGGTTGGAGAAGATTGGAGCAATTGAGCCATTTTCGGGTAACCTGGCTACCTGTTGGAGCAATATCAAAGAAGAGGAAGCACTTGAAAGATACAAACTAATAACAGGAAATTCTGTCTTGTTTCCTGAATTTCAAGTCTATGGTAATAGAAATGCTGGAGATGATTGGCTAGGAGCTTCACCAGATGGGGTGGTTGATAGACTGGTATACGGATTGCCTTCACGAGGAGTGCTGGAGATTAAGTGCCCATTTTTTGATGGAAATATGAAAAAGGCTACCCCTTGGTCACGAATTCCTCTATACTGTGTTCCACAGGCTCAGGGTTTAATGGAAATACTTGACAGGGATTGGATGGATTTCTATGTTTGGACTCCTAAAGGGAGCAGCCTATTCAGAGTATACCGAGATGCAGAATACTGGGATGGTTTGAAAATGGTTCTCTCAGATTTTTGGTGGAACCATGTCCAGCCAGCAAGGGAGATCTGCAGTAAGTCTCAGATTACGGATCCCCTCCTTGAATTAAGATCACTCAAACCAGCACCCAGGCATGAAATGTGTAGTTATATAGTTTATGAAAGCAAACGCATTGTTGACAGCTCCAAGTTATTGATGCGTGAAATCAATGGCAAACTGATAAACTGATGCATCTTTAACCACAATTTAGGCCTTTCAAATTAATTGGTTCTGAGGATATGGGACTATCCACGTCAAGTTGCTGGAATATGGCTTTCTTGAGTTTAGTAATTGATGTAAATTCCTACTGCCTGTATCATCATAACTTTTGCCTAATTAGCGTAAGAGGAATGTACGTTGCTACATGAGGCAGATTTTGATAGGATGAATATCCCAGCTACAGTCATTGTATGATAACATAAAAGAAAGAAAAAAGTTTGATTTCTACAGGATTGAAGAAGTATAGACCGAAGATTGTTAGTTGAGGTGCTGATCATGCTGTGGAGAAACTCAAACAGGTGATTTTTTTTCTTCTTAAATACTCTTTTCTTTATTTTCTTTATTTTTTATGTTCAATATTCATACGGGGCACCTATCATATTTGATGTTGAGCTTGAAACACAATACCATTTAAGTTTACTTAGTCGTCCCTGTCATCATTTGCAGGAACAGCTTGCATTTGCCTTTCAAACTATCAAATTACTGCTGCAAAATGAAAAGCAAGTTAAAGTTGTTCATGATTTAACTTACCCAGAAGTTTTGCTCTTGAATGAGCAGGGGCAGTTCTTTTGGGCTCTGGAATAATTACTGTGACTGCAGCCCATTCTGATGGTACATGATGGAGGGGTACTGAGCTCATTTGCACTATCAAATTGGAGCCAACTAGTTTCATTTTTCATCGATAAACTTACCTTTGAAGGCAATTGTTAGAAAGCAACTAGATGAAAAAGATACTAGGTGCATCGTATTTACATGCTTTAACATATATCTTGTCTTGTATTGACTTCTTGACCAGAGTTGAATGGTGCGGCGTAACGGCGTTCGTTGTGTTATATATTTTCTAATTATGTAAAGAGGGGGGTATTTTAGTTTTTGCCTGGTTAGATGTTTTAGTGATGTAGGAGGACAGAATTGTATTGAACAAAATATTTGTGATCTGTGACATGGTGGATGAAGTTTCACCATTATTATTTGAGGCCATACTTTTACTAGGTCGCTCAGGAAATAAGATTTTATAGGAAAATTTGGAAGGCAAACAGCTGCAAGAAATTGAGTATATTTTGGCTGAATTTCAAGACAGATTCTGGCGTTCTTGTGATTTTCTGTTCACTATTTGATGTTCGTTTGTTCTGTTTTGATGTTTTGTTTCCTCTGTGCCTGTCGCTCTTTAGTGAGTTTAGTTGGCGTTATGGGCTTTCTGACTTGTGCTGGTCCAGACCCACCCAGTCACACCTTGTGTTGTTTTCTCTTGTAATTGTTGTCGTGCACTGTTATGGGGTCTTTATCTCTGTATCTTCTTTCTCGTAAGGCCTGGTCTTTATGCATTGGGGATATGGGCTTTGGCTCAATTTCATCTTCTCCTAGCTTATTTGATCATTCAATGGTATTCTCGCCTTGTAAGATTCAATTTCTTCGTTGATTTTTCAATCTCATTTCTTGGATAAATCCAAGACAAAAATAGTTATAATACTGTTTTTTTTGCACAAGTTATATTGAGGGAGGGAGGTTTTCTCACATACATAGTCAATGTGCTATGGGAGTTCGAACTTGGGACTATTGATATGCAAGTCAATCCTTTTCACTGTGCTAGACCCTTTATAATACTAGTACAACTTTTTTTAATTCTTACATGAGAGGAAGGAAGAACATTCAAATCGTGTACTAACAAAATAGACTATTTGGATCGTGAGACAATATTGTCAATTAGACCCTAATAATGTTATACTTTTCTCAAAACTAAGGCATTTCCTTGATTAGAATGATAAGGCCGGAAGGTCTCGGCCCAGATTAAAACGGTAGTTGCTTTTGCCTTTTGCCACCATGCGACCCAAAAAAAAAAAGAGAGGCATATCCTTGACTTATTACATATAAAATTAGCTGAATGAAAAATCACAAATGAATATTCTCAATTTCACAATCAGCAAAAAAGAAGTACATAATTTAGTAACTTTTACTTCGATACATAAATAATTATTTAAAGTAAGCAAACTTTTAATTAGACTTTCCAAGGATAAGCAAGATGAGCATCACCACCCACCAAGCCATGTTTTATTTCTGTTTTCGGAATTTGGAGTGGAGAGATTGGAAAAAAAGAAGAGAAAAGTGCTAAACAACTACAAACCAACATAACCTACTTAGCTTTATATCCCATCAAATCAAAAGAAAACACATCAAAGCTGATGTGTTTAACAAATACTTGATAGAGGTTGAGCACCGACAAATCTAATTGATAATCTCCAAGACTATGGAAATCCAGATCAAATGTGGAGGGATTGTGTGTCTTAATGTTACTGATCCAACTCTACATATGGAAGCAAATGATACATCATACATGGGTACCCTCCAAAACATTTTGTCTCCCCTTCTTTCATATTCTAATCATCTTTTTCCACTTTTATTTGCACACATTTTTCTAATAATCTAAGGCCTCAAAATGTCACACTTTAGCACAAGTCCAGAACAATGTAGAAGCATATATATTTTAGTGTGGTTGAACAAGATAAGGTTTTCATGATATTGGATGGGGCATTAGCATCAAGAGAATCAAATTCAAATATATATATTTTTTTTGGGTTTAAAAAAAAAAAAAAAAAAACCTTTGGATATATCAATGTCTATCATCATTATGAGAGAAAGTGGTAAATATAAAATAATGTTGGAGAAAAAATAAATTTTTGTGCTATTTCAGAATGCTTTGTAATGTTGTCTCCTCTCATTTTGTGATGTGGCGGCATCTGGCAAGCAAGCAGAGCTTAATACAAGCACTTTCTCATCATCAAATGTAGTCCAGTTATCATTCCACTTTTTTTGGACCCAATAACAAATTCAAACTCCACGTCACCATAAAACCGTGTAGAGGGTATATAGACAGGCGTGTACATGTACTAGCTAAGCAATGTGGACCTTAACAATGAAAGACTAGGCTTTATCCATAAGGTGGTGTAGAAAGCCAGAAATGTCATCATTTTTATTTCCAACAAACAGGAAAGTGATGTGTCTAGGTAATGTATAATTTCCATCCAAAGTGCTTGAATGAAATTAATACAAAATGTTACGATTGTTTAGCAACATAAGGTGTTATGTCGTCAGGTTGTGAATCTCGATTATTAATCAAGTTAAGTTTGTATGAATTAATACGTAATTTAGATTCATAGTCTAATAACGTGTGTGTATACAGATAACTTTCATTGAGGGATCTCTCAAATTAGCTTATTTGAGGGATACTTTTGTAGGACCCACTCCGTATTGTATTTCACTAATCCAAACCTTCTATTTTGTAGATACCACTTAATTGAATTATTGAAATTTTAGTATTTTCTTGAAACATCGTGTTCATTGATTTTATAAAACACAATTGGATATTGAAACTGTTCCGATTTGTCTAATTTTTTTGCAAGGATGATTTATGAATGTAGACTTAAAAAATAGATGGCTTGAATCGTTGAAAAAAAATTTATAAGGGATCCTAAAGAGTGTCCCTCAAATAAAATTATTTAAAAAATCCCTCAATAGAAGGGAACTGTATGTATATATGCGTAGTTCCGCCAATGTTAAAAATAAACATGCTAACTCAACATGCGTAGGCATTGCATCATCTCAAATTTCTTAGTGGTGGGTTGGTAAAATCATACTAATTAGTGCAAAAGTAGGAGTAACATAAATATAGTCCTTTAGACCTTTTTCACTATATATGATGACAGAAGCATTGCGAAATTCTGGTCACTTGAGCATTGGCCGATAAGAATTCAAACCTGGCATGGATTATTGGTAATTTGAGAACATACTATAATAAGTTTGAAAAAGTAGTATTTCTATTGAATATGCACTCATTGGAGCATTGATTCATTTTGATTCATCAGATTAATGAAGACTAAATAAAGCTTGAGAGCAAGACAGAGGGACCCAAAATCCACTCATCTCAGACAGCAATGATTCCAGTACAGTCCATGAGCAACCGGCCTATGATTCTGTGACCGCCCCAGTGAGAAAAACAAACCCAAAAAATAAATAGTAAAGAAAACTCCCTTTACAAAAGTGATTGAGAAATGAACAGAAAAATAAAAAGAAGAAATAATAATAACATGCATAAAAACTTCTTCATCTTCCCCTTCAATCTCTGAAAGAATAAGAAAGAAAAAAAGCATTATCTGGCAGCCTCTCTTTCTCTCGTTAAACAATGGTTTCCAAATTGGGTTCATCTTTTTCTGTGTTGCTTTCCTCCCAATCCATTCACTCCTCCACTACCTCTTTATTTTCTCGTTCTATTTTGGAGGCAATCATTGTTTAAGGGGACATGCTCCATTCTTTTTGCATGTGCAATTTTTTATTGTGCACTTTATACCTTTATCTTGTGTATTTTTTTTTCCTTAGTGATTCTATCTATCTATTTGTTTTCTTTTGTCTTTCTGTTTTTGGGAAGAAGAAAGGGAGAATTTAAAAAACAAAAAAGCATAGATTAAGCTAGATGGACATGAGTAGATTACTTTCTTTATGCTATATATATATTATGTTCTGCCACACACATTGCCTTTCGATTTTCTTATTAAACCTTAGCTACATTATAGTATTAGACCTTCATCCACGACTCAAAAACCTGTGGGCTATCAAATGGCCTGCCTGGTACAAGAACTTGGCGCCAGGTTTACTTAATTTGGTCCACAGATAAGATAACCAGAGACAGTGGTGTAGTACTACTTCTTTCCTTTTTGTTTTTCATCAATCGGAGTGGATGATCCGTTTAATATTGAGAAGAGAAAAATCATATATAGGTTTTAAAGATAGTACTCAATTTATTTTACTGATTTTTTCTTTTAAATGTCACAAAGACAAAAAATTATCATTGTAAGAGCGTGATAAAACAACTCACAAAGTTAAACATAGACATGCGTGACCCCAACCTTCTCTTAATTTATAAAAACGCACATTTCATTAAGCATACTGTTTCTTAAAATAAAAATTCAAGAACACTACAGTTAAATTTTATTCCGCAACAAATTAAATTTTAAGCATGCGCTCGATAATAATTAACGATGGATCGAATCACGAATAGGAACTAGTTATAATAAAAGGGTAATGATTTCCCCACTCCAATTTTATCCACTTACACTCCTTTTTTAGTTATAAAATAGAGTGTAAGTAGATAAAATTGGAGTGGGGAAATCACCACTCATAATAAAATTTGTCCGACAAAAATCCTCATATCTATTGATATTCATATGTAACCTCCTAGCCAATGAACGATTAGGTTTTTGAGTGATTGTGACGTGATTTGGTGAGCAGTACGCATTCCATTCCTCTCACCACTGCGTTGACTGGAGTTTTGACTCAGCGGATCTTGATAGTGACACGTGGACTGAATTATGCATTCATCACCATCCAAATCTCAAACATTGTGTTGACCAAAAAAAAAAATTGCCAAAACATTGTCGTGCCGCGTCCTTTTGTCCACGCATTTGGCAGCGAGTGGATAGAAAGGCTGGCGGAACCGCGTTTTGAAGCTTTTTAGCGCAAAGTCAGAGCCGCATTATGACCGTGGAATTGCTGCCCCACGCGCTAGTTGAAACCCGTGAAAGGGTGTGGCCCACGAACCCTTGTTGTCTAGCGAGAGCGCGAGAGGAAGTGACTTGTGGCGATTTGAGTCGCACTGAAAGATTGGAAGGACACGTAAACTATTATGGACTGCTCCTGACCCAAGAAGAAGCCGTCATGTACTCATCAGCATGATGTCAAATTTCAACAATTTTAAGATTTATTAATTTACACGGAAATAAATTTTAAATCGATTTGTAAATTAATTTATTAATAGCATAGGATAGCATTTGTATTTTTCAGTGACTAAATTAAAATTTTGTGTAAAATTCAGTGGCAAAAAATGTATTTAACCCAACAACTTAACGAAAAATAACAGTAAGTTTATAAATTGTAAACTTTGAATAATACAACAATCAACATTATCAATTTTTTTTCTCAGTGACTAAATTTAAATTTCGTGTAAAACCTAGTAATAAAAAATATATGTTCCTTATATTCACCTTAAAAAGAAAAAAAATTAACAAGTTCATTCCTTATAAGGAATATTTGTCACAGTTTGAAAAGAAAACAAACAAACAAAAAAAACAAACAAACAAACAAAAAACAAAAAAGGGCACTGAGTTTGAATTTTGAATGTGAACGAGAATTTTGAGGAATCTATAACAAGTGATATGGTGATTGAGAATGTAGAATGCGCATGATGTTTCTGAAAGCTACAGTGCAGCGATCCACTAGTACAATATATTCATGGGACCATTTGAGACTTCCAGGTGTGTTATGATAACTATTATTATTGGCCACTAATTTGTTGGATATAATTGGCTTGAGAAATTTCAATAACAAAACCCAATTGAGAGCCATTTTGTTGGCAAAAGAAGCAATCACAGCACCGAGGGTCTGCAACTTCAAGTGATTGCAAAACATAATTAATTTAAGAAAAACATCATTCTTAGACTTCCCCAATACGAAGAAATCATTAATGCTTCGTTTACATGAAGGGATTTGAACAAAATGATTTTAAATTTGCTACAAAATTAAGAAATAACAATCATATTAGATTTTTTAATACAAGCGACAGTTCAAATTATAAGAGGAGAGAGGTTTTTCATACACACACTACTAAGGTGCAATGGGGTTGTTCGAATGAGAGACCACTAGTCTGCAAGTCAATGACATTTTCATTAGGCTAGACTCCGTTGACAAGATTCACATTAGATTGAATGTATTTAAAATATCTAGATGTATTACATTTGAAATAAATTGGAAATAACAATATCCAAGAAGGAATCATTTAAAATCCATTTGTGTCCTTTCTTCTTTTCTTGTCCAAATATTGACACACATGGATTGTAATATTCCAAACAAATAATTTTTAATTATAATTATATTTCACCGTATACTTACTGATGTCATTGCCAATCCTAAAAGTAATTTCATATATAATTGCATACTTTTTTTTGGGTAATTGTTATTGGCATTTTAAAACGTCGGCATGCACTCATATATAAAAATACAAGGGAGAAACTAAGTTGAATGAGTGAAGGATGACTTTTTTTCAAATGTCAATAACAATCTTTAGAAAAAGTTTGCATGTTTATTTGGAACGAATTTATTGCCTGTCCAATTGATCTGCCCCACATATGCATCTTAACTAAATTTATAAAAATAGATATTGGAGGCATGAACATTTTTCTGTTAGCAATTATGAAGCATAGCACATCAAGAAACATAAAGAGTGTGAATGCACTAGGGCTTCAAGGGGTTGAAAGATTCACAACAAATTATGGCTGTGATCCGTAAGAGTCGCCAAAAAGACTTTGGGATTTCCACACTACGTAGGAAAGAGGGTGATAAATTTTGAGTTTATTTCTACTTCCAGAACTCATCGTCTTTGAATGGATATATCCCAACATTAATGAACTATTTTCTACTAGCTCTATTTTTCAGAACGCAAAGGTGGCGTAAGTTTGGGCACTCATTCAAGAGTGCTAGGCCTCAACATTGACTGAATAAGCATTCCCAACTCATGATTTACGCACTACATGCAATTTTTCTTCCTACAATCCACTTGTATACTTGAGATTCACATTATACATATCATATTATAATTCTCATATGTCTCGTAAACGTATGCTGTGTTTTTTTCACACATATAAAACTTCACTTGCAAAGTTTCTGTAAAATAACTTTTACCAATCGACGGACATCATGTTCTTCTATGACGCATAGTGTTCGTGTACGTTTGTATATATAATCGTATAAAAGTGAGAAGGTATTCAAATCCCTTTTGGATAAAATTGCCCTAATTCAAAATACGTAATTTTGAAATAAGTTTTCCATTTTCATCCCTTTGTTCATCTTCGTACCTTTTGTCAGTGTCCCCATTTATAAATATCGTAAGGAATAAATATATCTGAATGTTTACAAATATTTCTTGTCGTTCACGCGGATAGACAGCTAGTTATTAGCTTTTGTCAAGTTAGACAACTTCGCATCAAAAGATAAAACAAGGACTTAGGTTGCAATCCAGATGGTATATCAATTTTATTTTATGTCTTTATCTCTTAGTGTTTATAATTATTTTTCTCGGGCTGGATTTTTCATGGTCAAATAAAATGAAATTGGTTTTAATAAAGTCAATGACATGGAACAGGAAATCTTCTTTGAAAGAAGAAGCTACTGTACAATGACAAAGACCTATTCACATTATTTCTTGGGTTAATTTTGACTAGGTGTACGGATGTTTATTTTTGTGAGAGTACTTTCTTATCTTCTCCGGGTTGATTAATGAATCTTTACAACACACATGTCATAATCGAGAACTATATTTATTTTTTAAAATTACAATTTAAAGATTATCATAATTAGTGATTCACACGGCGTACGGTTGAACTATTTTTTCATGAATGTTACTTCCTAACTTACGGTTCTAACTTTCACGAGACAAAAACAATGATTTGTACTGATTGCCAACCAAAGACACTGAATACAAGGTTGTTGCATGAATAAACCACACACAAGAAATACAAATTTTATTTGGTTGATACTTCATATTCAAACATCAAACATGACCTTGCATATAGAGGGAAACGTAGGTTTTCTTTAAGGTTGTGCTGTAGTTTAAGATTGTGTATGAATATTTAATAGCAGTTGATACATAACAAACTCAACTGCCTTGATTGACCAAGGCATCCCCATCGCTAGGTCGCATTTACTAACAAGTTTCCTAATCATGTGGTTAACATCCTCTTAACATTCTTTAAAGCATGTGGCAGAGTTTACAGTTTTCATATATTGAACTAACGTACGTATGATAATAATATAATAAACAAAAATATGATAATATATAATAATTAAAGGTAGTACATGAAACACTTTTTTTAACGTAAAATTAAAATGAAATTAGTCAATAGGGTCTAACCCAATCAAAAAAGGGCATTGATTTGCAGATCAATAGTCTTAGATTCGAATTCCCAAATCCTGCTCCCCTTGTAAGTTTTTTTTTTGGTCGAATTTCTTTATAGTTTAGACTATTGTTTGTACTAAAAAAAATTTAAAATCAAAATAGAAGAAAGATGATGGTCCAACGTAGCTCTCTTTTGGCTTGGAAAACAACTGTTGCTTAGAGTTTCTATCTGAATTTATGTCATTGCAATTTGCAATAATGATAAAGTACTTGTCTTTACTTGGTTTTAATTAATCATAGGTTTAAAAATTAATAACAGGTTGACAAGCAACCCATCTCAAAGGAGTTGACATTGGGTGAGGGCATTTCTACTTCTACATATACATTAAATTAAAGGGAATCTTTAATTGCATGCATGCCACTGCCAGGCTGGCTTTTAAATCCTCGAACACGCTATTAAGCGTTCTAGAAGCAATTTTCTCATTAGTTTTTCCTCATGTTGCAAAACATAATTAAAAAAGGGTTTACCTTCTTTGATTTGGGATTTAGACTGATTGTTTTACTCTTTCTCAACGTTTAATCTCAACTTTTTTTTAATCACAAATCCAAGCATTATCGAGTTTTAAAACAAAACATGCCAAGCGCTACATATTTTATTTTATTTTACTATTAAATCCTAAATCTCAACGATAATTTAGATTTGGTATATGTATGGCGGTCAATGAGGCCAAGCATAGTGAAAAAAAGAACTCTGATAACATCTTAGTTGTGCGTGTGAGAAATCTCCCTCTTCATGATTTAGTATACATATGCACTTTCTCTACAACTCCAAATGAGAACTGAAAAATAGTTAGTTTAAGCTCTTACTCTCTCATATATAAGCTAAGCTAATCGCAAGAGTCGCCTACAGTTGAAAGAAATGACAAAGAAGAACAAACAAAATCAGCTCAGTTACTTTATAATTTAAAGGTACATTTTTGC
Source organism: Prunus persica (assembly GCF_000346465.2). Taxonomy (NCBI): domain Eukaryota; kingdom Viridiplantae; phylum Streptophyta; class Magnoliopsida; order Rosales; family Rosaceae; genus Prunus; species Prunus persica. Next base: position 1,223,806 of record NC_034011.1, read on the forward strand.
TCCCCCACTTGCTCCTGGTTCGTGGAATTTAATTTTCAAATAAATTAATCTCCTTCAAACAGAAAGGGTTTAAAATAATATAATAATAAAAAAATACCAGCACGTATAACCTAGCTAATGTTTGACTACATATACTAGTATATAAATTTCTTGAACTATAGTCTATAAATAAGAAACGAACTTGCTTTGTTCTTCTTCCCATGATAATGTAAGTTAATGAATAATACTAAACAAATAATTTTTTTATAAACTTTTTATTAATTAATTAAATATCAACTACTCTTTAATCTAGTGATAATTTAAATCTCATATTCGACTCACGTATATATAATACAAATTTGTACTGAGTTCGATACTTCATGCATTAAGTAAATTTGTGACGAGAATGATACAAAAATTAGCTTTGTAAGTGTATTAAGCAATCAAGTTACTATTGTCATATGATGTTGATCCTCATGTGATAATTTAACACACATGATTTTATTCGACAATAATTTATTTAGGAATTGTATATCATATATCATATGAAATGCTAATCTTACCCGCGGGATTGAACAACAGTGAAAAGACGCATTGATAGAGGGGGACAATCAGTTTGGTTTCTTTCTTTATCTTGTTCCTCTCTTCAACCTAGGAATATGGAAACTTGAAGGAAGTTTGGTGCGATTTGTGGACCAGCCTATAACTTAAGGCAACATGTAGGGGTTAAGTCTGTGGCCTCACTACACGTGTTTAGTGCCTCACCAACTGTGAGCAGCCTGCTGAGTGCATAATTTGTTTGGATCAATGGAAATTGATGGCGCACCGAGATTTAGCTTAGTGGAAAATGATATTGACTTGATGATTGTTGGTTTTATAGAATTTTGACACTGTGTGAGAAAACGCTATTCTCCTTAATTTTCGTAAAAATGAAAATTGACAGCCAATATCATCATCACTGTGATCAATACAATATTACAATATTACATTGAACAATAAATAAGAAGGCAAGAAAAAGGTGACGCAACTTAAATAACATGATAATGAAATGTAACCAATCGGGTTCTTGAAAAGGTTTACTGAATTAATTCTTGAAGACAAAGGATAAGAAAACATGATGAGAAAGAGAAAACTGGAGCCTACAATAATACATTGAAATAACAATCAATCCAATCCAAACAAATGCTTCCATGAACACACAAAAACCTTATTTTAATTTATTTTATTTCACTTTCTAAAGAGTAAAAAATGATTTACATACTTTTTGGATTTCTTACAAGAACATTAGAATCTGGGGATTGCCTTTTGCTTACTCCACTCCAATGTCACATCTAAAAGAAATTGTGATTTTTTCAAAGATGTGGTTTTCTCTATTCTCTTATAATTTATTTTCTACTCTTTAAAAAACCAAAAGTAACAAGCAAATTACAAATAATCCAAGTGGAAAATTTGTTAATTCTCCTTTTCACAAAATCCCATATGCCCAAGATTCTTGACCCCAACTGCTGAAGTCATCATCCCACAATCCAATGCTGTCATTGTTGTTGCTGTAATCACAAAGCCACTCAAAATCTGGGAGATGCAGGTCTTCAAGAAAGTTGGATGCTGAATTTGAAGAAGATGAAGATGAAGAGGTTGATGAAGAAGAGGAAGGAGCACAAGGGACCAGAATCTCATGGGGCTCAATCAATGGAACTTCATCTGTGCAGAACCCATCAATCAAGAGCTCCATTTTATCCAACTCATCACCTCCTCCTTCCTCCTCTATGGCTTGAGCAGCAGGGGTGTTTTGCTCAACTTCAAATGTGTCATTAGCTGGACAAGATTTTTGTGCTTCTTCTTGTTGGTTTTGACTTTGTTCTTGTTGGCTTTGATCATTGACATCATTAGCAATTGGCTTGTGGGTGAGAGGATCAATCCCCATTTTCTTCAACTTCTTCTTGATGTGGGTGTTCCAATGATTTTTGATCTCATTGTCTGTTCTTCCAGGGAGATGAGAGGCAATCTTAGACCATCTGAGAAAATAGACAACATTTGACTTGAGCACACAAGAAAGAAAATGCAGAAGAAAACAAATTTAATAATTTGCTTTAAGTCTTTTTAGCATCATCAAAAGATTATTTGACTTTATGGCCATAAGAAAGGTCCAATAATACAAAATATACAGAAGGACAAGACTGCATATTTCAGCACTGTTGAATTCAAGGTTCTATAATAATTAACATGTCTTTTTTTTCTTTTTTTAAAAAAAAATCTCAAGTCAAAAGAAAAAAAAAAAAAAAAATTCATGTTGGACTGGGTGTAAAATCCTCAGACATCTTATTTCCCATAAATTGTATAATCTGGTCTTCTATTATTATTTACTAAAATGATAAAGAGTTCCTTAATTATAATTAATCTGTAATTTCAGAAATGGCAGAAAATATTTGAACTTGCTATAAAAAAATAAACCTGTTGCCAAGTTGAGCGTGAAGATCAATGACCATTTTCTCTTCAATTTCTGATAAAAGACCTCTCTTCAAGTCTGGCCTAAGATAGTTGGTCCATCTCAGCCTGCAACTTTTTCCACACCTTAACAATCCTGCAATTGAGACCAACCCACCATAGCTATAATCAGTGAGCTGATAATTCATTGAATATATTGGGGCATTCAAATTCCAACAAGTTTCCACTTTAATATTGATAATCATGAGAATCAGGCCTCTTAAACTGTTAGCTCATTTCCCTTAATTTCCCAGAGCAAAAACAAAAAACAAAAAGAAAACTTCAGAGCCACCTTATTTTGTTTTTCTGAGAGAGAAAAGAAAATTAAAAACAAAGATGAAGAGATGAAGAGATGAAGAGATGAAATGATGAATTAGAATAAACCCAATTTCTGAAAACAAAAGAGAAACTTGTAAAAGTTTTGGAATTCAAACACATTAACAGAAAACACATGTTCTCCTACCCCTCTCTCTCTCCCCTGAAGGAAAGAAACAGAATGAATAACAGAGCAATCAAATTTGCACAACATCTCTTTTTCTTTCTCTGTCTCTCTCTAGAATGCAGTGACAAAAACGAAGTATAAATATGATAATGGATATGAGACCTGCAAGCTTAGGAACAGCTCTCCAGCAGCATTGGCCATTTGTGAGGATGAAGTTAATGAGCTTCTTGTCCTCTTCAGCTGTCCATGGCCCCTTCTTCAACCCAACTTTGTCACAGCATGGTTGCCTTCCCATTTTTATTAATCCTCCCCAAAATCAAACACAACCCACAAAAGCTATAAGACCAATTAGCTATAATTTGTATACAGTAGCTGCTCAATAAACTATATTCAGGTCTTCAACTTAGCAATCTTAGCTTAGCTAGGCCTAGGCCAAGGCAGGCAGATATGTAAAATAAGGCACAGACTGATTCTGAGATGTGCAGATGACAAGCTTAGACTCATACCACCACCCACCTATATATAGTATCTTTTCACCCACATAACTCTTAAATATATAATAATATAATAAGCCAAGCAGCACCTAAGGCCAAGAAGACTTTCCTACTATGGTTGGACTTTGGCTTGGCTTAGCTGGTTCAAGTATTTGATTTATTTCTTTTTTTTCCTCTCTCTCTCTCTCTCATTTAACAATTAGTGTTATTGAAATTTAAATTCATGACCTCCTTTAACAGATATTTGTTTGCGAGTATTTATGTAAGAACCACTTATATTCATAAGCAATTTTGTTAGAAGTACAATAAAATTTTCATTGAAAATTTACATTTTTTAAAGAAACACCTACATCGTTTAAAGAAGTACTAAAAAATGTTATCGCAACCGATAAGTATTTTAAAATATTCTGTTAAAAATTGTTAGAAGCGTAATTCATTATTTGAATCCGCTATTAGTCCATTTAAGAACTTTATTAAACAAACATTGGATGTCACTATGCTACATTTTAATTGTTTCGTTTACTTCCATTATTTCTTTTAATCTTTCAGAATTTAATTTAATTTCTATTTTGTGTGGTGCTAGTCAGTTTTTTCTCCGACATTTGGGTATACACGTGTTGAGCTGCTGGGGGTAACGCGTAACACGTGCGGGCGTCTTGATCAGATAGCTCCACCTCATCAACCTTCTTTGCTTGCGTTTGAAGCGTCAGACACTCCATTGGAGATAAAACGACACCGCCACAAATCTTCATGAGGAAATTTTGGAACCCTAATTATAAATAAATGCTTTTTGTACTTCTCCGTCATCCCCAATTTTACATTTACACTACTGCTTCTTTAATTAGTCGTATGTACAAAGCAAAAAGGTCCCATCCAATTTCTCGTAATTATGTTTCATAAAATAAATAAAAAAGTTTCTCTTAATTATGTCCTAATTAAATTAAATATAGAAATTAATGTATTTAAAAAAATACAAAGAGAAATGAGACTTCCCTATTTGATCATCATTATCGCAGACAAGATGAAAGCTAGGATCATTATAATATAAAAAAATATATTAATTAATTAATTTAACTGAAGTAATGATTAATTTTCGTATTAATATATAGTTTAGTTAATTAAAGTAATATGATTATCCATTAATATTGAGCCACTCCCGTATACATATGCTTTTTAGTATATTTGTTCTTTTCAAAAGCACTATACATTTTTTTATACGCCATGTATGGTCCTACACACTTTAGTTTTAAGCAAAATTTTCCTTCTCTTACTCATAAAACCTCTTCCCATAAAGGGAAAGAGTTAGTAAAGGAAGGAAAGGGTTAGTGTTTGCCTCTTCCCATTGCTGCTATTTTGATCCTCTTCCTCCGCTGAAAATAATGTTGCACCAGACTTTGCAAAAGAAAGCCAGCCAATACCCACTGAATTTAGCAATGTATATGGCTTTTACTGCAGCTGTTTTAAAGATACAACAGACGGAAAACATACTCATATTCCTTATCTTTATCTAGTAAAGTCAATCGCCCGTTCGGAGCATAATTATCCCATTTTGGGTCTTGTCTAGGTTGGAAGCACCCCTGCACAAAGGTAATAACAGTTAGAATCAATAAGAAATTCCAAATGTCTAAAAGATAATACATTGATGTAGGCAGTTTGGTTGAATTTAGGCGTTTCACATAAGCCACACCAAAACAAACTAATTGTGGTTTGGTTTGGTTATGTTCACTTCTATATTTTTTTTGGTGCAAAAACAGAATCAAAACCATTTGAATTGGTTTGGTTTAGCCGGTTTGAATCGTTGTAATGATTTTTCCCTACTCATACTTTATATAATATGTATAATTGTTGATTTATAAATCACTTGTTTGATTGAAATCTAAGCAAGAAATATGTGTCAGTCAAGGTGAGTGACAAAAATTACACTCTCTCGATGGACAAGGAAATTAAGATGAAAGGTCGAACATTCACATCTAGATGTAAGACAAATTGTATGTCGTGTAGACTTGAGCTGTATGTAACTTCGTTTTTCAAAGAAATAGGACAATAGATGCTAAATGCTAGAATTGAAACCCAATAATTTACCGAAAAAATGTATGTGAATGTCTGGTTTTGGTCAAAGTACGTGAATGCGCATCCTTTATTTTGTCTTCAATCTGAACCTTCTCAATGCAAAGTCAAGTCTTTATCCGTTCAACTTGCATATATTCCAAAGTAACTTTAATTTCTTACTTTAACAGTGAGATAGTCTTATCAGCGTCTCAATTACCTTCTACTATTAGTATTACCCACAAAATTTTTCACATTTACTTTATTTTCTTGGAATTTCAATTTCACTTGGACTTTCCACTTGCCACTTAGTTTAATAATTTCTCTACAAAAACAGCAACCCCTGCCAGTCCAAGTCTTTACACAAAAGTCTTTGCTTTTTCACTTCTAGATGAGGAATCATACACTGGCTAGATGCTTCACATTGGCAAAGACAAAAGGATGTTTGTTTACTTAATAGCACTTCTCTTCTCTCTTTAAGTGTTTTTTATTTTTATTTTTTCCCTTTGAGAATTCCATTGAAACGAATTGTGTTCTAGAATTTTGAGGTCATCCAAACGTGTGGATGTTACAATGGACGGACAATGATTTGAATTTCCTATTCATTATGATAGAGACCAGAGTTATGAAGCAAAAAATTGATTTGATACCTAATCACATATACACATACAAGCTAAAAGATGTTCGACGATGTCTTTGTGGTGTGCAAAGCTTTTTTATATGCAAAGATGACGGATTATAATAAACCTAGTCACAGTCGAAACACGACACGACATAACTCTGTCGTCACCTTCAATATTATTTAGCTTGATTACTCATTTTCAACTTATGTAGTGCAAGCAGGTGCTATTTTAGTGTCCATTTTCTTTTACAAATGGAAATATTCAGATTTCAACTAGGTTCATTCCAATATGAATCAAACATGCGTCTCAATCTGGTTGGTTAGTATTTTTGTCTCCATTTCCCATCCTCTAAACACGACGAGAAGAAAATGGCCTTTCTAGTGTTTGGGAATTGGATTAGCTCCCAAAGTCTCCTACTAAAAAGCCTTCGCGGGGAGTCCGGGGACACCACAAAACTTCAGCACAATAAACAATAACAAGTCACAATATATTTATCTCACAAAAATGGTGCTTCTAATTTAGGATCCTTCATTCGAAAATCGAAATCATTTCAAACGAACAAGGCAATTTACAACAACCAAAGCATGACAGACTTGCCGGCTAGATAAGTACTGTACAGATCATTCTATTTGGTGAATAGCGAAATCCTACTATAGTTACAGAGTCTCAACAGTGGTTGTTTTCATCAATTCACCTTTTCAGCTCGTGTCGAACTTTGTTTGATCAAACACTCTGTAATTGATCGATTCATGGATCAGGTTGCTGTTTTGGAGTGTTTGATAAGCCAATCAATGACAACATCTATATTTATGGAATCCTTGCATGAGATCATATAGCAGCAGACCTCCTTGTCCGTAATTGAATCAAGGCCTCTGAAAACACCAAATGGAACACATCAAGATTTCTAGTAGTAGAAATAATCAACAGAGAATGATGATTGAAGTAACAACTATATCACATTCTGTACTCACAGTTGATCAACCAATGCTTGCTTGGAAAGAGCCTCAGACTTGTCGATTTTGTTGCCAAGAACAAGTAAAGGAATCCCACTTAAGGAAGGTTTCATCAAGAGGTCATGTAGCTCACTTCGAGATATTGGAACACTGTCTCTATCAGCAGCATCAACTACATACCTGTGACAACATCCAGTACGAAGGAAGAATTAGAAAGGGACCAGATTGATAGACAGCTCAGCTAACAGGCTGGGAATGAATGCCCAGACCTCTAAATTAAATAAATATAAGATGTATGTATATTGATAAACAAATGTGGAAAGTCTTCAAATAGCTGTCTGATGAAGGATAAGAGAATTGATTAATGCCGGCTAAGAGAACACTAAGGATAGACAGCCGACTTTATATAATAATGGATTTAAATATCAAAGCAAGTCTTTTTTTCATAAGCATGATTGACAGTTAAATTTTTCAACGTTTCTTAAGAGAACAAAAATGTCAAAAATATAGAAAGAGTCCAAAGGTGAGGCTTAATTTTCAGGATCAAAATATACTGTTCCTGCACACAGGCAGGCATTTGCTAGTTTCCCCAAAAGCCAGAAAAGATAGAGATGAAATTTCAAAAGGAGAAAACTTAATAGAATACAAAGTGACTGAAGGAATTACACAATTACAGAGACACCACGACAGTAACGCTCCCACATTGTACGGAACCTCCGTTGCCCTCCAAGGTCCCAAACCTTAATTGTCACATTTCCCTTGGTTACTTTTCGCATGTTGAATCCAACCTGGTTTTCATAATAGGAAAGAATTCCTCTTAAAGTACTAGAAACATATATTTTTCACACCACCCAAAAAAATGTGATAAACCTAATTCCACAATTTGTTCGAGAAAAGATGCTTACAGTTGGAATCATGTCCTCACTGTAGCCACCTGTCTGGTAATGAAAACATAGAATGATTAATGTGAAGGGGTAGCAACTATACATGCTAGAAAGGATGTGCAAAGTTTGTGTTTCACTCACAGCAATGGCATTTAAAAGAGATGTCTTTCCTGCATTCTGAAGCCCTACTAGTGAAAGTTCCATTTCCTGTTTAAAGAATAAGCTGAAATGTAGGCACAGAGTAGGATGATACAAAGTTAGCAGACCGATCATCGAGAAATCTAGAGACCTTCCATTTTGCAACAGTGTCATAATAAAAGAAAGGATAATGCAAATAGGACTCACTGCCCAAGAAAATGGACTCTCCACCTATTTCATTGTGTGCTCAAGAATTAAGAAAATGTGAAGATGTGGAAGCCAATAGTTATAACACCTTACAGCTATTATGGTTAAAACGTGCTAGTATCGTACAAAATTACTGCAAATTATGCTTCAACCAAAGAATGCGCAATTTGGACAGGGATTAACAGAAGTCATCATATGCATATCCAAGAGGAATATATTTTAGGCAAAGTTGTTCTGTAAAGAGTACAAATTTCAGCACTACAAATCCTTTTTTCTCTTCCTTTTCAAACCTTCACACTGATATTTCTGTGGAAGTATCTAACAAATATATGTATCAGACGAAATTCCACCCATCTGCCATGAATTTAGTAAAACAATTCCTGAACAAACCAGTTGGGAAGCAAATAAAAAAAATCAAAAGTGTATGCATGGATGGCATCATTTTCAGATATACAGACAGGCAACCTGAGAACCAGTATGGAAATAAGAGAACTGCACTCAATCTAGTGTAAAGTTTGGATCCACTTTACAAGCGTAAACAATGTATCAGTAAACTTGTCCCATCTCGTATCAAATAGTATTACCAGACATGTAACAGTTTTTCCAGGTGTAAACAGATTATAATGGCTCAAAGGTACTATCCTTGTACTCTGTATCGTTTAAGATCAGGTACAGCTAATATAGGAAGATATGACTCTGTACTGGAGCTGAGACTGTTCGAACTGAAATAATAGGGGATTTGCAGACAGAGTAGTCGGGACGGTTTAGTAGGAACTAAAGACTACCAAGATAATTTAGACATATCATAGAACTGATATGGGTTAAGAGGTTGGTGTACAAAGGGCTGGCAAGATGGAATGGAATTGTCACTCCATTCTGCATCAAAGTTGTGATCTAGGCTGGGACCCATCTGGGGCTTGTAGGGACTTCCCATCTGGTTTGCTATTCATACTTTGCTCATGTTTCTAGGACCTAATGACTTATTTTGCTACACACAACTCAACTACAGTTGCTGCCTCTTGCAAGAAAAAGAGCATAATACAAAACTGAGTGTTGATATCAAGAAATATCATAAGACAAAAGATCAGTTGAAGTTGCTACACATCAATCGACCGAGATCTGTCAACTTTGAATCCATTCAATTGGTTTATCAAATGAAACAAGACAGGATGTTTCAATCAAACGAGAGGCAAGCCTGATCTACTGACAACTGCATCAGGATTCTTATAAATTTGAGATTTTAGGATTTTAAGTTTCCTTATTCAAACTTCTCAAACATGCTTGTTTTACTTTTCTAGGGATTGCCTGATCATGTGAATACAAGTTTCAAATTTTTTGTATGAAATTTTGAACTTGGGCTTTATAGTTCTCTCATTAAGGTTTCGTTTTTTTTTTTTTTTTTGGGGGGGGTGGGTGTGGTTAAAATCTATTAGCATTGGAACTTCGATTTTCAATTCAACTGTTTAGTGCTCGCTTGCATTTCAGAAAACTCTAGATCTCTGTTGTGTGCATGGTCATGCTTTACTGAGTTTTCACCATAAATCTCATTAATTTACACATATTTTAGTGAAATCTTGATAGTTTGGAAGCAAGAAAACGAGGCTTGTACAAGGGTCCGACCGGTCAGTAGGTTTTGGGCGAACGGTAGCTACTCACTGAGACTGCAGGATTCGGAGTCAAAGCAGAGCGACCGGTCGGAATGTGTCGCACAGCGAGTGACCAGTCAGTCTAGCTAGCCGGCCAGTTGGCTCTCAGGTTTCCTGTTTTAACCCAAGCTGTCTTTTACATATTTTTTTAGGGTTTTAGTTTCCTACTTCGGGTCTAATTGTAAGCTGAGCCCTATGTGATACAAATAAAACTTTAGGGGGTTGGGAAACAAAATGAGAGATACAAGGGAGGCACCAAAGGATTTGAGCAAGGGTGAGAGAGAAATTAAGACCTAGGGTTAAAAAAGGGCTAAGGGGCTTCTTCTCGTAAGCAAAGTTGTTCCTTTCTTGACTAGTGAAATTTCTCAGGGTGATTACCAAGGACATAGGCACAAATAGCCAAACCTCATTTCGGTACAATTTCTAGTGGATTTTTTTTTTCTTTCGTGGTGTGTTTTTTTATCCTTTTTTTTACTGGTTGTGTGTGTGTGTGCTCATCATAGTTCATTGTTAACAAGATCTTGGCACGTTTGTACAAGAATTCCCACACTTATACCTTTCTTCACTTGGTTGTGTGCACCTGCCATACGCACCCTTGCCTTGGCAAGGGCATGGCAGCAATCATGCCTTGGCATAGGCACTGCAGCCATCATGCCTTGGGCAGGGTCCAGGGTTGTAACACTTATCGACTATGCTTGGACTTTCAATTTTTGAATTTTGAATAAAGTTTGTGTTTATGATCAAGAAAAGAAAGTGCCTATCCATGATGACATGTGGAGCAAATATAACCAAACACACAAAACAAAGAGATGCACGGTTCACAGCCCTTTAAGGATATGAAAAGAACTGACAACAGATTACTATAGTGTTTCTCGAACTTCATTAGATCAAACTCACAGGAAGCTCAAAAAGCCATTCATGACCATGAAGCTTAATGCCATATGATGAAGTATCTAACTATTAACTCAAAGGAAGAAAAATCATTGACAGAATACAAGGAGTGGAATGAGTAATGAGAATTTAACAAGGGGTTCACATCCACTGTCAACATTAGATCTGCTGTACAACAATGGGATAGTAGTCATTCTCTCAACTTAACCCCCTAAAACAGAGAAATCGAACGTTTCCAAATTCCAGTATCCCTGCATAATGCAGGCATAAAAAAACTAACGCAGAACTTCCAAATCATACTAACATAAACTATAGGTTGGTTATTCCAACAAACAATGTACTCTTTTGACCCCAAAAAAAAAACACAATGTACTTACCCTTTCAATTTCATAGATTATAATAGACTCGAAAGGAGAAAAACTATTTAAAAATACGAAGAGGAAATGCACAAAGATGGTTTCTAGTACTTCACTCATGGTAAGAGTTGCCCACACCGAATATTTACTCAAAGGCCAATTTCCCATAACCCCTTCCAGTTAAAGAGACAACAGAAAATACAAAGAATCTCAACCTTCTTCTTCTTGTTTTCTCATATGGAGGGAATAGTAAAATGAAAATCTTAATAGTATGAACATGTAGCTTTGCCTCTAATAAGGGCCGTCTAACAATTGTATGGGTTCTAGTCTCAGAAGATTGAAACTCACTTTCATAATTGTCATCATCATAGTCATAACAATGAAGACAACTTCAACCAGAATAGCCACATAGTTACAATTTTGATAGGACCGATAAATTCAAATTCATAAAATTTTGTGTGTCCACATCTTTTTTAAGCCGCTAATTAGGAAGTCAGAAAATCATGTTATGCAACTAATCCACTTGTATAAACAAATGAAATCACCGATCCTTTTTAAGTTATCTAAAAGCAACAGGATAACGCTGGAAACCATTTGAATCATAAAGCCTAAAGAAACTTCATTTCAGAATGATATAAAAGTTAAAACCATAGAGTTCTCAATTGAACAAAGCTCAGTGTGATTACAGATTCCACAAAACCCATCAAATAATGCAATTACTTTTCGTTTTGATTTTCATAATTGATTATTAGCAACATAGGAGGAAGGAAGTAATTAAATTAATCAACTTTCGCACCTCAAATCTTTATAATACCAAGTTGAACACAGCAATCAGTAAACCGGGAAAAAAAAAAAAAAAAAAAAAAAAAACCTTCCACAGCAACTCAAATCCAAAGAAAGAAAAATGAAAAAGAGCAAGATGGGTTACCTCCGGAGCCAAGTGAGGAAGGAATCCAACAAACCCATTGTCAAGAAAATGAGTTTGGGTCTCAGGGTGAGTGGTTCTAAGATGATAATGAATCGAAAGCCTGGGAATTTCTTCAAAGAAACAAAAGGAAAACTGGGGAAAAGAATCAAAAACAAAATAACGAAACTTCACGGACTGGTGATGCTTTTATCAACGTCTGTCTGTTTTTTTCGGCTTCCTCTTGTGATGACCGCTTTTTTTTTATTTTTTCCTTTTTAACTCCTTTTGTTTTTCTCTTTAGCGAGAGCACAATTCCGTCACAGAACCCACAGCTTCTTTTTTTTTTTCCTGTTCTTTTCCTTTTTTTAAGGTAGGGATGGCATGGGTTGAGTTGGGTCGATTTTAGTCCTAATATATAATCCAACCCGATATATAGCGGTTTATGATTTCTTCAACTTAAGGCCTGCTCATTATTAGGCCAATCCAACTCAACCCAAATCTTTTGTGATCGAGTTGGACAGTTTGGTCGAATTATCTCAAAATCATTCTTCTTTTGAAGCTTTAGTTCGAACCCGTTACTCAACTCGTTCAACCCATTATGATCGAAGAGTAATGCTATACTTACCACATTTTTATCCTATATTTTTGTACCACATGATGTGGCATGTCTATATCATATGTCACATTAATTAAATTAATAAAGTGTATTTTAATAAAGAAAGTTTAATTAACAATTTTTTTAAAGTATTAATAAATCATAAAAGAAAAGAAAATATTAAATAATTTTAATTGATGTGGCTGTCCACCTCATCTGCCACACAAGGTGGTATGGAAATGTGATATACAAATGTGGTAAGAGTAGCATTATTCATGATCGAATTGAACGATTCAATTAGGGTTGACTCGAAATTGTGCCCACCTCTATTCAAACAGTAAGTTTTTTTTGTACTTCCAAAAATATTTTTAAGGTTTCTTACGAGTTACTAGCCTCTTTTCTGTTTTCAAGTTTTTTGTCCCAAAATTTATGTTGTTTCTTCTTCAAATGTCTCAAGACACTTTAGCAATGTCTCTTCTAAGCTTTATATGTCGTGGTAGACAATGTATTTGCAATATTACAAATAAGCCAACATATTTTAAGCATTCTAACATGTGGTATTGCTTTAGGTTCCCAACATTGATGAAAACAGAGGTCAATTCAAAATTGATTGTTCAAATTCGATCAGTATAATTCCCATCATATTGCTCTACACATCAATATCATCCCCGACGTCAATTCCATTCAATTTTCGTTAAAACTAATGGCATGTTTATTTATATGGAATTGAGGAAGTTATGAATTATGGAATTTTAAATTCGAAAAAAGAATGAATGGGCATGTGATGAATTATTTATCCCTAATGAATCTAATTCCTTGTTTTTAAGATATCAACTTACGTATTTTAAAGTGTAACTCATACAATTCTTTATTACTTATGTGTTAGTAAGTATAGGGGAAGTCGAGAGTTAGAATAATTTCAACACCCATGTATTCGTAAACACAAGGAAATTCATAAATTAGAATAATTCCAATACCAATTCTATATAAGAAAACATGTCATAAGAATAATTTTAACTAAAAATTGGATGCAGTTGTCATTGAGGATGACATTGAAGCACAGAGCAATTGGATGGGAACGCCATTATCAAATTTGAAGAATGGAGACCAAAATTATGAGGGTTTAGGGTTGGATTAGGGGGACATTGAATTATGTGAGACTATAAATAGGATATTGTCATGTGTCCAGTGAAAGGATGAAAGGTATCAAAATGTACGTGACCAGCTTTAAAAAAAAAATACAAGTAATAGTTTAAACTACAAAAGAGAGGAGGTTTCTCACACATACTATCAATGTGTCATGGGAGTTCAAATATGAGACCACTACTCTACAACTCAAAACTTCTTTTTCCATTAGGCTAGACCTTGTTGGCGTACATGACAAGTTTAAGATAAGGAATATGGGATAGATCTCTTCTTGTCCGACAAAGCTTATTATACAATTCAGTTCACCTTCTTTTTTGTGTGAAAATTATCGGAATCACCTTTGAGTTCAAGCCAAGTTAGCTTGAGTAGCCCCCAAGGCAAGGCATGGGAGAGGAGCCCTAGTTCGGATCTCCTAAAGACTTACCTATTTCAGACCAAATCCACTTGGATTTGGAGAAGGATTTATGAGCCACTACGGCTATAAGAAGATCTCTATGCCTTTTACGATCGGCAACCATTGTCTCAAGACAGCCATATAAACAATAACTATATAATTTCTTAATAATCTTCTGTAATGGTTTTATGTTAGATTTGTGGTTATGTTGTATAATTTTGGAGTTTTTAGTGTTCCAAGCTGTCCCCCGAGGTCAGTGACTATAGAAGAAAAGGTTCCATAACTGGCATGAGAGCCCTAAGCTTTTTGTTTCTTACTTTTCAGCAAATTTATACCCCAAAAAAAGAAGCTAAATTGTATTCAAAATTCATTTACGAAAATAAAAAATAAAACTGGTGGGTAGAAATAAGGACACTCTTTACGTACATTGATGTTGAAGTTTAAAATGGCCTATATTATTACGTTCATTGGAAGTGTAATGAATGATACCAAGCTAAAGCAACCATGGGAGCCCAGAGAATCAATTGACCTAAGTACACAATAAAACTACATGATAAGATTATTCTCCAAGTATAGAGATATGCTTGACTAGGCTGAAGCGAAAGAACAAATAAATGGCAAATACTCAACTCAAAATCCAGAAAGTAACTCAAGCATTTCAAATCATATAGAAAAGTTGCACCCAGTTCAAAGCTACGAGGGACAGAGGGTGAGAGTGAGCATCTCACCAAGGGCTAACTCAGAGTTCGCAATTCGGGCAACCACGTTATAAATAATAATACAGATATCCCCCTCCACATACAGCATAAACAGTAATACAGGGGCTAATTAAAGAAGATTGCTATTAAGAAAATAGGTATGAAGGTGAAAACCAAAAGAGAAAAATACATGATCCTGCCGGTAATTTTTCTTTCACGAGAAACTCAAGAATAAACAAATAATGAAAGCACTAAATTATCCCTGACCAGAAGGGCAATGCAGGAAGAATGTTGATCTTTGTTCAATCCTTATGGACGTATATGAGAGTCAGCTGAGAAATGCTGCTGAGAAAGCCCATCATCCACATCACGAGATATATCAGGATTTGCATCTTGTCCATGCTTTAAACTGGCACTATAAAGCTCCTCAATTCGGCTAGTTACCTCGCCCATTAAAGGGCGATTATCAGGGTGCTGAACGGTACATTCAAGTGCAATCTGTAAAAGTTGAACCATATCCTCCTCAACATTCTGGTACCTGAGAAGCTCGAGGTCAAACACCTCAACAGTCCACTCCTCTCTGACCACAGAGTGAACCCATCTTGGAAGGTCTACTCCTTCCTCATTCATGATAGCTTGGGTTGGAGCCTTTCCTGTAAGCAGCTCCAAAAGCAATACACCAAAGCTGTAAACATCTGCTTTTTGGGTTACTTTGCTAGCATCTGTGAGTTCTGGAGCACGATAACCAGAAATGCGGTTGGGAGTAGAGGTTGGGCTTGCAAGATGAGCAAGGCAAAAATCAGAGACACATGCTTCAAAGGATCTAGTGAGAAGAATGTTTGAAGATTTAATGTTTCCGTGTGAGATCGTAGGACCATGAGAATGTAGGTATGTAATTGCACGAGCAGCTCCAACAGCAATGCCAGACCTTGTTTCCCAATTCAATGGAGTCCTTCCAGCGCCTCTGTTTCCTGTAGGGGAAAAGTAAAGAAATGAAATGATAAACAAGAAAACAGTCTTCAGCATCATTGCTTTTGTCCCTCTTTCAATGAGTCTCGGAGTTTACATTGGTGAAGAACAATGCAACTTTTCACGGCCTTTTCAGTGCTACATTTTTTTATTATTATCAAAATCTGTAAATTACTGAGCAGATATATTGGGGTTCTGTAACAGCATAGATATCATGCAAAATTAAAAAATTAAAAAAGGGAAAAATAAGAAGAATATATTGTTTGCGTGAGAAACAAAATCCAATTATTTATGTAGAAATCCATCCTTTGTTGACTGTCAAAAGCTTCAAATTTCTGCAAAGAATGGGAGCTTCACGTTTTCCACAAATTCAAATATTATACTAAACATTGGAGTTAAGAGAACCAAAATGTCATCAACAGAATAACAATAATAATAATAATATACAACAGTAAAAAAAGTAGTAGCAATAGTAATGATAATAACAAAAGGCGCCAAAACACAGAACTGAACTGGTATATCAATTGTTTCTTACCAGAAACACAATCCAAGAACCCCAAGAGCTACATTCAGTCACATATAGAAAGAAAATTCTTTCCAAACAATTTTTTCATGCAGCAGCAATTTTCCATGAGACAAAGTGGAGAATGGGCACCACTAGACCAAAATGAAATTTCTTGCTTTCAGGAAAAGGCAACAGTAGACAAAACAAAAATATATTTCTAATCATTGATAAATTCAATGTGGTTCAACAGAAAGAAAGAACACTTCATCGAAACTTATTAAATTAAAAGAAAAACATGCAAAATTCTTCTACATAAAAACTCAGCAGCTAACAGCATGCTTTGCATCTGTTTTATGAAAGTGCTGCTGGGATTTGGGACAAAATGCAACTGTCCACGGCAATATTAGGCTTGAAACCAGGGACCAAAACACATTGTTTCTTACCCCTATGTAGCTTATCAACTTGCTTAGAAACTCAACATTATGCTTCTTTGGTGTAATAAAATGGCTGAGACAGATTGAAAACCTTAGTTGTTCTCAGATGAGAATCATGATAATTTTCTTGTTGTCTATTACTTCAGTCCATTCTGTTATTTCACTCTATGGAACGATTTGTTTTCACCCAAATGGGATCATGATCAGAGTTTCCAGGTAACTAGAAATTATTTTACAGTCTACTGGGCTTCTGAGGATTCCCCTCTGTTTGGTGTAAATGTATGGCAAGCCTAAATTAGTAAAAGGGTTAATTGCAGACATGCACGTAAAAAATTGGGCAACAAAAATACAAAAGTTGATTTATGGAATACCTAAAGTAGCAATTCAACGGAGATATACAATCAGAACAAAGTTGGATGAAAAGAAACACTAAAATGATGATAACAATAAATCATAATGCAACAAATGGAACCCGAGAAAGAAATGCTCACCGTGCAAAAGAGCAGATAAGCTTCCCATAGGCATGTAATCATACACAAGAAGCTTCTCATCCCTGCTGTAATAGTAAGCCCTCAGTGGGACCAAATTCACATGATCCATTCCCCCAATTTCTTCAATATTTTCCCTAAATACCTTCTCCGATACAGTCACCTCCTTCAACCTCTTCACTGCCATGGACACCCCCAATTCCAAAGCCGCCTTATAGGTAGTCCCAAAAGTCCCCTTCCCAAGCACCTCGGCCGATGCCCTCAACAAATCCTCCAAATCAAACACCTTCACTGCATCCCCGAAAAACACCAAACTCTTACTCCCACCACCACTCTTCACATTCCCTTTGGACGCAGCCGAGAAATCAGTACTCAAACTCTCACTATCGACCCCTGTCTTTCCACTGGCGGTTTCAACTTCCCGAACCTTCGCTGGAGCAACATACTCTGTACCCTCTTCACCATTTTTATTTCTCTTACACAAAAAGATCACAATGGCAATAATAACAAAGAGACCAAAAATACAACCAATAACAATCCCTGCAATTGCCCCACCAGACAACTTGTTCTTCTTCCCAGTATTCTCTGTCCCATTACAGGCCTTCAATGGCTTCCCACAAAGCAAATTTCCCTGGAAAGCGTTTTCGGGCCAATCCGAAAGCTTTGAAGGGATCGACCCGTTTAACTGGTTGGACGAAACATTGAATTGTTCAAGGGCCAAACCCAGTTCAGGAATTGACCCAGTAAGCTGATTCTCTTCCAAATGCAGAGTTACCAAACTCGTCAAGTTATTAAACCCCGGCGAAATTTCACCGGAGAAATTATTTTTAGCAAGGCTCAATCTCGTAAGGCTTTGCATATTGAACAAAAATTCTGGAATCGGACCCGAGAATGAGTTACCTTGCAAGTAGAGATTTTTGAGGTTGACGAGGTTGACAAGGTCATTTGGGACTTGGCCTGAAAGCAGGTTTAGGCGTAGAGAGAGGGTCGAGAGTTGGGTCAGGTTGCCGAGACCCCGAGGGAGTTGCCCAACTAGTGCCCGACCCGGAAGCCTCAACTTAGTGACTCGGCCTGACTCACATTCAACGCCAGGCCATAAACAGGGGTTGGTCCCCGTTACGTTCCACTCCATTGAACGGCCTTTAACGGCTGTTCTGAGAGCCAACAAGGCCTCTCTATCTGCAGCCAGATCAGAACTCGCAATCAGGCAAAGGCCAAGACTATATATCAGCAACAAAGTGGTGAAAACCATGTTGCGCTGCTTTGGAGACTTCATTTTTCAACTCCAATGGTGAAAAACAAAGCTGGGTTTTGTTCTTTGGGGATGGTTACGAAATGGGTTTCATCCCTTTTTGAGTTCGAATTCGAATTTGGTTCTCTGGACCCTGGTTGGATGGAGAGAAAGTGAGAGAAAATGAGGGAAAAGTTAATACGGGAAGGGGGGAGGTTGAGAACTTGAGAGGACTGAAGTAGTTGCGTTTGTATTAAAAGCACCGGAAATTCAGAAATGGCGTTTAAAAGGCCATTGGCTGAGTTGTCATATAAAGAAGGGGTGATACAGTACAGGCAGGTGTAGATAGGAATAATGCAGCCACTTGACTTTCTCAACATAAAAAATTGTGGGAAATGCTTGAAAGTTTCGAGTTTGAGGAGATTAAGGGGCAATCAAAGGAAGCTTCAAAAATGGGGACCATGAACATTAGATCGGTCCAAAGGGATTTTGAACCTTTCTTGGAGCTCCAACGTGGATGCGATGATCTTACCTTTCTCAATAAGAAATGTCTACAGGCAATTAGGGATTGCATTAAGATATTTTTCTGATAGGTTCTTATTAATTGCTTGGCCATCTATAGTAAAAAAAAATTAATAATTAATAATTGTGTTTTGTTTTTAAATAAAACGGTGATTTATTGGAAATGGAATTTGGGTAATGAAATCTTATTGATTACAAAATCCTAATCAAATCTTCAATCAAAAAAGGCCAAACCAAGATATGCCTTTTAGCAGAAGCTTGTGGTCGTTTGAGGACAATGAATTCATTCTCAAATTCACATCAGCTTTTCATATATGTCTTTAATATGTACTCCACTTGTCGTCCTTTAGTTTCAATCTTAGGCTCAAAGATTACTTGGTTATAGTTTATACCCAATTGTATCAACGATAAATCCTCTCTTGTATTGTGATTGTCAAACCAAAAGGAAATTTTTTTAAAAAAAAATTGTTTGAATGAAAGCTGTCTTTTGGAGAAAATGATATGAATGTTAAAAAGAAATGAGTTCGTATTATTTTGATTGATTGAAAGCTAGCTTCAATCTCTAAGGCATGAATGTTACAATTTACAAAGTCGTCCCTTCTATTTGCATGGCTAGTTTGGCCAGAACACCTAATAAAAATAGTAATCGCATGTAGGAAGTTCGTAACTTTTCTTCCAAGTTCTAAAAAATTGATAATAAATTATATTTAACAAAAGGGTTGATTATATAAAATTACACAACTTTTGGGAGTCGTTTCAACTAGTACTCAATCTTGAAAATGTTTCAACTAGTACTCAATCTTGAAAATCTTGCACGTAGATATCAAACCTCAACATATTGACTATTAGTTCAATTAATGGATCCCCACCCCCTTCTCCCAAAACATTTCTAATTGATTTTGGGGTGAAAACCTCAACTTCCTTCAAGAGTTCAACTCACATAGAAAATGTAGACTAAACTTTCCAATATGGGGTTCATTCGGGTTATGTTTTGCTTTGATTTCTTTTTTTTTCTTTTTTTTTTTAATTTAAAATTTATAAATAATCAAGTGAAGAGATAGAGACATACATATAGTAATATACTTTGGTGTGCCAAACATTAACTGCTTGAAAGAACCCTATCATGGGAAGAACTTTCTAATATGGGGTTCATTTGGGTTATGTTTTGCTTTGATTTCTTTTTTTCTTTTTCTTTTTTAATATATATAAATAATCAAGTGAAGAGATAGAGATATACATATAGTAATATACTTTGGTGTGCCAAATATTAACCGGTTGAAAGAACCCTATCATGAGATCTCTTCCCAGTTGCACAAGCATAATTTGAGCGCCGATGAGGAGGTCACTGCCCCTTCTCCCTACTCCTTCCTTCACATTTTGTGAGGTGTCTCAAGTCTCTCTTATAGTAAAAGTCATACATGTCTTTTGTTAAATTTCATAAAGACAGACCAACAACTCACTATTAACGACACTGATATTATCTCCAACTTAATCACCTACACAGCCAAATAGATGTGGAGTTTTATCACAAAAGACATTGGTGCTATTAATAGTGGAACCACTCATTATATGTTATTTTTTATTAGTCAAGTTTTCAATGTTGGAATTTTATATTCTTCCATGCACTCCCTTATGAGGAACCACCACATAATGGGCCATGCGTGGAGCTAAGTCCACATCGAAGTCAATCAATCAAGCCTAACACGTGAACACCAAGTATTGAGTAAACTTGGTGTTCACATTTTGTGAGGTGTCTCAAGTCTCTCTCATAGCAAAAGACATATATGTCTTTTGTTAAATTTCATAAAGACAGACCAACAACTCACTATTAACGACACTGATATTATCTCCAACTTAATCACCTACACACCCAAGTAGGTGTAGAATTTTATCACAAAAGACATTGGTGCTATTAGTAGTGGTACCACTCATTATATATATTTTTTTTTATTAGTCAAGTTTTTAATGTTGGACTTTTATATTCTTCCATGCACTCCCTTATGAGGAACCACCACATAATGGGCCATGCGTGGAGCTAAGTTCACATCGAAGTCAATCAATCAAGCCTAACACGTGAACACCAAGTATTGAGTAAAGAGTAAAGGTAAACAAGCAAGCTCTAACACGTGAACATCATAGAGGTAAGGATAAAGACTCGGTCAATAAGTGCCCTATGATACCATGTTACATTTCAAATAACCGGATCATCGGGCCATTACTAGTAACACTGATATTACCCTCTACTTAATCAATTACATAGCCCAGTATGTGTGGGGTCTTATCACAAAAGGTCTCAGTGTTGTTAGTAGTGGAACCACTCAATAAATTTTGTAATTTATTTAGTCAAGTTTTCGATGTATGACTTTTATATTCTTCAACGCCTTTGTTTGTGCAAATATTCTCACGGGAGAACATCCGCTTGAAGATCCTTTCATATTTGAACTTACTTCTCTCACTTCCTCGATTCCTGTATAAAAAAACATAAGTAAATAGACCACACTCGATGGTGTCGGGCAGAGGCCCTCTAATGCCGAGGTTAGTTATTTTGAATCTATGAGAAACAATTGCTAAAAAAGGGTACAGAGTTTTCTCTAAGGAGATAATCGGGTGGCAGGAGTTATGTGTGGTAATCAAAGCTGTGTATGAAAATATGGAAAAATGAGAGAGGCATGGCTAGAGGTAGTGTTGGTGTCATCGGCTTGGAGAGAGAGAGGAGTGTCTCGGGGTATTTTTGCTAGGTTTTTGGGATTGGAGAATAATTACCTTATCGAATATAACCATGTATTTATAGGGATCTAGGCATCTAAAGTTTTCGAAGAATATCTTATTTGGAAGGAAAATATTTTTTCCTCAAATTGTAGAGATTGAATCAAATAGAAATTTGATTAGGATCAAATCACTAATTGATGATGATATCTCTAAATTAGGATAATATCTAAATTTGTGATATTATCTTATTATATAAAGATAATATCCCCTATTTATAGTATTAATTAATTAACCAAATAAATAAATTTAATTAATTAATCTATAAGATATTCTTCTTATCCACATGGCGTCTTGTGATTAGAAGCTGAATTATTTGCTCCTACGTCCTTTTTGTCTGGTTCGAAGCTCTCTCCTTCCTAAGAACTAGTTGTTTGTCAAGCTCTTGCTCATTTTTTAGGCTTCGTGCCTCATTGCAGCTTAGTTTACCCATATTTCCACCAACCCAGCCCTCCCAATGTTTCCCCTTTCCCCTCAAACTCCATAGTCCTAACCTTGCTCCTTCCTCCTTATCCCACCCAATAGATCTCCTCTTCCACAAATTTCTATTCTCTATCTATAACGCAGGTTCTCCCTCTCCAAATTCGTTTTTGCCTCTCCATTGGATTGTTACATAACGTTGAATCCCATAAATCTCGGAAGATGCGAGTCACATCTCGGGTTCATTCCAATTTCTTGGTGTTCATTCAATTGGCTTTGGGTTGTATGGTTGTTATCCGATTGGCTTTGGGTTGTGTCCCATGATCTTCTGCATTCTTCACCCATTATGCCTTGATTTTCTGCGTGACCTTTTGGAGTGTAATTTTCTTTACCCTAGTGCATTATAACGACACTGAGGAAGTATACGCATATGCACGCATATATACTTATTGCTACAGGCTAAAGCACAATACATGACACATGATCAAGCACATGATCAAGCATTAGATGCTTCTGGTTTGATTCTCGTGAACAGCTAGGTGGTGGTGGTGGTGCTTAGAGCTTGCTTGTGATGTTGATGTTTCGCACTTTAGATGGCTTGGGGGTTGCATCTTTAGGGACAACAATGGTGAGAACTCCATTCTCCACTTGAGCTTTTATCTGATCCACCTTCACGTTTTCCGGCAATTCAATTTCCCGAGAAAAGTCTCCTTTCCCCGTCCCTCTCTCTGCCACATGCCAAACTGTGTCTTTTGCATGGTAAGCCTCCTCTTTCCCGCCTTCCCCTTTTATCTGCAGAACGTTCCCTTCATCTATCTGCACTTTTATGTCCTCCTTTCTAAAACCTATATATACATATATATATTTTCATCAAATCGCTCAATCTCAATATATATAAAAACAGTGCCCAATTTACTTACCCTAGTCACAAAAAATTGTTCAGTCCTAAAAACCCAATTAAGATTACAATCTAATATTTGGAGGCAGAGGAGCTAAAGAAAATGAGCTAAACTCATAAAACCCACTAATATTTCAGTTTGAAAAAATGAACTGCAAGAAGGAAAACAGAGCAAAATTTATTAAACCAGCAAAAAAAAAAGGTAAATCCCAGTTGGGATTGACTGGACTGGGAAAAAAAGTGGTATGTATGTATACCTGGAACATTGATTTTGAATATGTGGGCATTAGGAGATTCAAGCCAGTCCATGAGGGCCGTTGATCCTGACCATTCTCGGAAAATCGGAGGGCTCCACAGGAAGCGCCTCAATGGGTACCCAAAAATGCTATCAGCTGCCATTGTTTGTTTGTCTACTTGGTCTGTCTCTGAAGCTTCCGTGTATTCTGGTTTGGTGTTTGATGTGAACAATTGAGAGAACAAAAATGGTCTGGATGACGGGTTACTAATACTATTGGACTCATCTGACAGAACCGAGAAGCTTCTTCTGAAACCTTCTTATCCCTTCTTCAGTTTCCAAGGTATTATCTTCTACGACATTCCAGCAACATCTCTGTCGTATTTGGGCTTTTCATGGGTCTGAAAACCATGGGCCATTCTGTGATCTATTTTGCTGGTTTGGTTTCTCAAAAAGAAAAATGAGTAGGGTAGAATTCTTGAGAAATTTGCTATGGACATTAGATATGTGAATCCAAACATTAATAATTTTTACATCTCTTGCCAATTGACTCAAAAAGTTTAAAGGATGATGACCAATTTCCATGTTGTTGATGCATTGCCAAATTCTTGATGGGCTTGCATGTTAAAGGCTGCCATAATCTTGACCTTGGTGTGCGCAAAGTTTGATTCTCCCTTCATTGTCAATCTATGTAGTTTTGTTTAGTAGC
This sequence comes from Prunus persica, assembly GCF_000346465.2. Taxonomy (NCBI): domain Eukaryota; kingdom Viridiplantae; phylum Streptophyta; class Magnoliopsida; order Rosales; family Rosaceae; genus Prunus; species Prunus persica. The sequence goes on from NC_034011.1 coordinate 1,247,866, forward strand.
AATTGTTATTGGATGCTACATTCATTATGTCCCATATTCTTCTTCTGAGTACGATGTTCATTTTGACCCAAAAAATAAAAGTATGATGTTCACTTAAAACAGATGGTGAAATGAAATTTTATAGTCTAAGTTGTTAAAAATAATGAAAGAGTAGTTTTCATGTTGTCAACAGGGTTCATAACTCAGAGGCTCGGTAATAAGATAGCACAAGGTAAGTTATAAATTTATACATCCTAAATTAAAATCTTCATAGATGGGTGCGCAAATTTTATTTATTTATTGGACTTAACAAATAGTTTGGATTTGATTCTTGTATTATCTTTACCTTAATGAGGAAGTGAGTGATAAACAAAATTTCCTATTCCTTGGATAGCAATGTTTTTAAATTATTGCAAAGCTTCATCATCAAGAAACCATACAAAATGAATTATATGGTGACATTTTATAAAGCCCAAAACAATCATATATTTAAGAAATTACAAAAAGAAAAAGAAAAAGAAAAAGAAAGAAAAAAAGATCATCTGTGCTTTTACAAAAAGAATATGCCAATTTTTTTTCATACTAGACAACACACTTTTGTCAAGTGGAGGGGAGATTGGAATCTCGAGCCTCCTTTTGTCACCCACCCTCCTTTCAACTTTGTTTTGGGTAAGTGCCCCATCGTACATCTTTCCATCTTTTCCATATTTTCTATGAACTCTACTTTCCGAGAGAAAAACATGATCTTAAATCAAAGAAAGAAAATAGCATAAAGATTAAAGAGGGAGAGGAAAGTAGACATAATGAAGAAAAAAGAGAGCCAAAAGCAAATCACTTCGGAAGCCAATAACTTTGCAAGCTCATTATTTATTTACCTGCACATAAAAAAGTAACATTATGTTAACATATCCCTGAATATACAGTATCTATCTGCTTTCTTGTCCTAAAGCCAGTGGAAATTAATAATAAAATAAAGGATAAATTAGGGTAAAAGAAAGGTAATCAAATGAAGATTTTACGTACCATTTCCCCCAAACACCTTTCTGATGAAGGTAAGAAAAACGATGAGCAGAGCAACTCCAGCCAATAGTCCAATAATAACAGCAAATGTCTTCTCACTATCATTGGTAGATTTATCTGCCATTCATATTGTTGAAAAACAAGAACCAAAAAAAAAAAAAAATTGTTATATCTATATGTTTCGTCAATCAATAATACTAGAGACATTAAATTTGTTCGTTAAATAATACGATCGTATAAGCAAATTAAGTGTAACTTACCATGATGGCCCTTAGAGTAAAAATTAGATCCACCAGTTGAGTACCTAGCATAACACTTGGCCAAGAACATATCACCATAAACAGCTCCACCACACTCACTTTTAACCCGTCCGATTGCCTCCGACACACAATCCTGACACTCCGATAAGCTTAAATCACCAACGCATTGCGCCAAACCCTGCACTTCCCCTGACCCACCAACTCTATATGGCCCACTGGACCCAACCAAGGCCGCCAACACTGAATCTCTACGGCCCATTCCATCGGCATCATACCCAATCGACGGTCCACATTTCTTCAACACCACAGTCTTGTCCTCCACTCCCAAAAAACTAGTGTTGTCATACTTGATGTAGCATCCTTCTAGCTGAAGAGCGCCACCGGAGGTGTAGGAGCAGAGGTGCCCTACTTGGCTCACGGCACGAGCAACACACGTGGCGCAGTCGGGCATGGCCAGGTCACCACGGCATTGGTAGAGTCCGTAGATGACGTCTTGAGGGCTTGAGCCCATGATGGTGTAGTTGTTGTACGAGGAGTAGGTGGCCGAGTTGACCAGGGAGGTGAGGAGTGAGTTGAGATTCGACTCGTAGGGCGAGTCGGGTACATACTTTTGCTGTGTGCAGCCTCCAAACACAAAGGAGTCTGTGGAGGAGGAACTTGTAGGACTGTAGAGACATGAGAGAGAAACAAGGACTGTAAAGAAGGAGAGAAGAGTTGTTCCCATCATTTTTTGGGACAAGAGAGAGAGAGAGAGAGGTAATGAGAACGTTGGCAAATCTGTACTAGTCTCTAGCTAGGAACATTAACGTTGGAGCTTAAACCCCTTAATAAGAGACTAATAATTTGCTGCTTTTTTTTGGGGCAATTTTCTAAGAAACAAAAAACTAATAGCATATACACAAAGTTGTACCTTTTTTTTTATTACAAAAAATGTTACACCTTTATCTTTTCAGAAAGTGGACTGTTTTTACGACATGTCAAACATACATACTATCCATATTCATTATAGCTACAGTAATATTTGATCAATAATGTATATTATCAAATCAAAAAGTTTGCTAAATACGTATGGTTTACAAATAATTACATGTATTTGACGTTCACTTGGAAGTCTTTGCAATAGCAGAGGTCAAATATCTTCCGCTGATGATTATTTGGCTTTGACCCCAAGAGAAATATCCATGTTCATTTGATATCTTTGCAAATAATTAAAGACTTGCATCAGATATTGAAAAGTGCAGTAGGTCACTGTTACAGTGTTGTGTAATGTGTCACAACAGAGATCATGGTGTAAAACTTGAGAAAGCGTTTAGATGACTATAGCATTATTGTAAATATTTATTCTCACCTTGTCACTTTTGGTATATTCAGTTTAATATAAGACCTCAAGACACAAAAGGGATGACGCTTCTTTTCATTTTCTAGAATTTCTAGATGGTCCATGAATCATAGGTATAGACCTTTACCATGAATTATACATAGACCTTTTTCGAGTGAAGACACAAACACAACGGTGCCCATCGCACCATAATTGTGCTCTCTCACCATCTAACTTTATATGACAGCTTACTTCAGGAGAAAGAAACGCCTCAACACCAGTTGGAGTTCAATTTATGAGCAACTTAGCAAAAAAATAGCACTACATGCTCTTTATTATAGCTCTAAGGTGAAAGTTTTGTTGCCATCAGGATCTAGCCTAGTGAAAAAAAGAGCATTAACATGAAGACTAATGGTCTTAGGTTCGAATCCCATGACACCTTAGTAATATATGTGTGTGAGAAACCCTTCTCCCCTTTGCATACTTGTATTATTTTATTGGGAAAAAAAGGTGAAAGTTTTGTTTCCAAGCATGAAAGGAAAAAATGAGAGATGTGGGAGGTGATTTGCACAGGTTAAATTAACGTCCATGTGTGTAATTATCTTGTTAAGTGTAAAATATATCTTCCCTCAAGCTCAATGATTAGGTTTAGATTATGTACTTGTCATGGAAGTTAGAACACCATGTGAATTTGAAGCAATTCTATGTGGGCCTTGACACCCTCACAAAAGTCACGAGATGTTGTTAGGTCCCCCACTAAAGAACACTAAAATAAATAGAAACGTGTTAAGTTTAGGCCTGTAAAATGGGTTGGGTCGGTCATGAGACTAGACCTTCAAAAAGTCCAAGATTAAGCAAACTTATCAATACAAACCTAGCCCCTTAAATCTTGAATAATTGTTGAAGTCACACACTAAATTCATTGAAGATTAATTCAAGGCCCATGCAAAACATCAAGGACTTTCATGTCTGTTCAAAGTGTCTGTCTCTGAAGTACCCTAAATAAACTTCTGGTTCTGATCACTACTCTACGACTACACATAAAGAATGGGGCAGTCAGAATTTAATGCATACAGTTTTGTAGCTCCCACTCCACAACAAACACTTGTGGTATCGATCGGCCTCTCTCTGCCATCATATATTGTTTGCTTCGTTTGTTACGTCTCTCTCTCTCTCTCTCTCTCTCTCTCTCTCTCTCTCTGTGTGAAAGTATGTATAGATGAAGTAGTGGAGGTGCAAGCTGTGAATGTTAATTAATTAATTTTGTTTCCTTTCAGAAGTTCAGAACAAAGAATGAGAGGGGACGATAGGGTTTGTGTGTCCAATTCAGTAATGTATATGTCGTATTAAATTTATGGTATTTTGTCTTTGGTCGCTTCATGCCCACCACTCCACAGTTTACGCTTGTGGTTTAGAAATCGTCCAGACGGCCATTGTCATTTTCAGTTTACTCTTTTACAAGAACGGATTCAGGATTTTAAATTAAGTTGGGTTAAATTTATCTTACGCACATAGCTATTAAATTTGACGGTACTAAGTGAAATTCATTGATAACAAAAAATTATAACTAATCATAATGACATAATGAGTTTTATTCCTCAAAACGCATCTAATACGTAATTCTTTTATATTTTCTACTTGCAGGAGTTATTTTTTAACAAACATGAAAATAAGAGGGGTTGTTTTTTACCAAAAATTAAAAGAAACAGGGTTTTTTGTATTTGGCCTTTGGCCCCTTTTGTACCAAAAGGAAAATATGAGAGAAAAAAAAGGTGAAGGGGGATTATGAGAGTGCAGTGGAGGGCTTCTCATTGGGTGGGATGGGTGTATCAGTTTAGGCTTAAAAAGACAAAGTCACCTGGCTATAGCACAGGTTAGTCAAAGAGTAGGTCCGTAGCTGCTCTCTTAGATAAAAGGTCGTCCATAATTAAGAACAATTGATGGCCATATGCTGCATCAATCATCAGTACCTGTGGTGATTGGTGAACAGCTTATTCCTAGTTGTTGTAAATTTTATTGGTGTTTTTAATCTTACTTACCCCATGTTGACCCCCACTAGTCTTCTTGTTGGGTTGGGGCTTGAGGGGATGAATGAGAAGGATGACTGGGTTTTCTATTTTGGGTGTTTCTAGAGACAAAGTGGGTGTCTCGAGTAGATAGGTTGGGCTTCTATTGGTGGGGTAACTTATTGCAGGTAATTTAGAACTCCATCTACCACCATTTCAATGTGACTTCCAGTTGGGTGGAACTAGAGATACTTTCAAAATTGTAAAACTTGGGCCTTTTGAGCTTATCAGAAGGAGATCTCTAGCTGTTATGAAGCATGATTTTGCCTAACTTTGTGAGTCGATTACCAAAATACGGATACTTGTGCTTAGTGAAATAAAACTGAACATGTGGCAACTGGGTTTAGCCTAGGGAAAAAGAGCGTTAACTTTCAGATCATTGGTTTCAAGTTCGAACTCCCATGACATCTTGGTAGTGTGTGAGAAAATTCCCCTCCTCTTCCCTTGCTTTGGCTATAAAAAAAAAAACTGAACAAGTGGGCTAATCCTGGCTTGCCTCAGCCATTAATTTCCATGACTTCAAGCGTGGACCAAACATGTCCACAATTCTCTTCCACTGAATTTATGTCAAGTTCTTCTAGAAATGCTGCTGTGGTTTGGAGGACTTTACTTTCAACAATGCTAGGTTGTCATCAACTTGCTGAAGGAAGACTTGCAGGATCAACTTGTAATGTCCCAAGAGGCAATAGGATGCCATAGCTGGAGACAGAATGAGAAGCGTACAAAAATCGGTTTTGTCTTAATTCATTAATGGCCAAGTCAGCAGATTGTGTTGGTTGTATTACTAAGTAGTTAGTCAGAGTTGGAAGACGGCATATAATCTTATGAAGGCTCGTTTGGGATTACTTCTTCTGCTTTATAAGCGATTTTTTTAGAAGCAGGTTTATTATAAGCAGTTTAAGATTCTTATTAAAAATACAAGTGTGAAAATGGACCCTCTTATTATTAGAAACAACCTTGCCCAGAGTTGGCCTCAACCCGAGATGATTAATTGTAACAAAAGCTCTGGAACTGGGACTTCCAACAAAACAAGAACCAGTTCTTTTCAGGTGTCAATTTTTCTTGCTTGTTTGAAACCTATAGTACTCTCTCTGCCTAAATCCTTCTTGTCTAACAGGGAAAAGTCCTTAAATACTTTTTTTTTTCTACATACATGCCATCAGATTTTCCCTCCTAGCTTTAAGAACATGATCTAATTCTTGGTCTTGATTTTGTTGCTGAGATGTTAGACGATTTACTAATCTATCCAAGGCTTCTTTCATCCACCAATGCTGGCAAACTTCTCTTGCTTCTTGAGCACTCATCTATCACAAAAGTAATTCCAAATAAAATCAGCAATTGCAATAATAAAAAATTATGACCGAAGTACATATAAAGTTAATCACATACCCAAATCCTTCGTCTGAGATTCTTCTCTGGCCAGAAATCCAACTGCTCCTGAACAAGTAAAGGGAACATGTAACCGTCATAGTAAGCATCATGGCTTTTGCTCTTGAAGATCCATTTACCCAGTTCACCCTGCAAAAAAAATTATTTAAAAAAATTAAAAATCTTTTAAAAAAAAGGTTTTCACAAATGTAACAAGAACATCACAACATCTAATTAAATACAAGTAACAGAAAATATGAAACTAACCTCAATGAGTCCTCTTACTCCTGCTTCCTCTAACGTCTCTCGGGAGGCTGCCCCTTCCTTGGATTCATCTATTTCCCACCCTCCCTGTTATGAACAAATTGTATGAGTTTAAATTGATTGAATTAATAATGCAAAAAAAATACGTCATTAATTAATTTGATTGAAAAGAAGATTTGGGCACCTTTGGAAAGAGCATTCCTTTGCCCTTTTGTGAAGTAATGACAAGAACTTCTAGTTCTGGTGCATCATGCTTTGAGGGAGTCTGCTTGGAAGTTTTATATCTGTATGGAATACATCTGCAAAAGGCCAAACTTGGTTCAATAACCTAAACAATCAAATCCTAAGACTCAATAAACCTCAAATTTCCTCTGATTCTCTCTCTCTCTCTCCACATCAGATAGCATATACATTTTGTCCCTATAATCCATAATGAACACTCATTGCCACTCATCAATTACTGTTTTCTTTTCCAGCTAAAACCCACCGTCAAAAACCAGTAATGCAGTAATATTAATATAACCCTTCATTCCAAAAGCAACCAACAAAAGGAAAATGAAAAACTCAAAACTCCCAACACAAAGCTGAGAGAGAGAGAGAGAGAGAGAGAGAGAGAGAGAGAGAGAGAGAGAGAGAGAGAGGAGACGAACCCTACAACTTGGCGACGACCTTTGCTGTATCGCTGCAAATGCCTGCCAGTGCGAGATACCAAGGCAACCATATTTTCTTGAGGTACCAAAGCAACCATGTTTTTGTTATTCAGATGGATTCTTGGAATGGGACCATACTAAAACTCACCCCTCTTTTATAAACAAAAAATCAAAAGAAAGAGAATATTTGGAAATCAAAACCCATAGTTTATTATTGAAAACGAAAACATATATTTTATTTGGTTTTACATTAATGCTGACCACAAATATATATTTTAAAAAAATAAAGGAGATGAATTATTTGAATAATGATTGACGACATGCGTTCTGTTATCCAATAAAAGGGAAGGGACAGCTGAACCACCCAGTCCTACCCCTTATAATTACTTTGCCTATATGTCAAGGCTACCTTTATCTAGTCAGCCTTACACTTCTTGCCTTTCATATTGCAAGTAAAAAAGTAGGGCTAATATTACCAAAGGCATCTCCAGTCCAGCCATGGCCATAGGTTAAATATACCTTTGAAATAATGTAAAACTTATCTTATGGGTTAAACAAAAATTTGGTCATATTTGGCCTTTTAGTTCTCCAATCAGGCCATTTGTAGCCCAGCTTTAATTTAGGCCAAATTTTTTTGTGGGCCCAACATATGTGCTTTCTAAGAAGAGAAAGTATCATGTGTGGATAAGAGCACGAATCATCTCATGCAACTGCAGATCCAACAACCAATATTAAAGGCGCGATGATGTCATTAATGACGTCAGCTAGCCGTTAAGTTTTTTGTAATGACCTTTTTAAATGTTGGTGGTTAGAACCATTGATTGAAAAGTTATTTATTTAAAACCTTTTTAAATGTTTTAAATTTGTGGAATATAAATTAAACAATATTGTCTCTAAATAGTAGTTTAATTAAATTAAACAATACATAGTTATGGAATATATGAATGTTGTATCATAGTTTTTCTCAAAATAATAAAATATGAAGGGTTCTAAAATATAGCCATGCATGGCTGGAGATGGAAAAATTTAGACATGCACTATTCTTTAAAAAATTACTATTTTGGAGGGCTAAATTTATAGCACTAAACTACATTTAGCCTTATAACTGAAGATGGCCTAAGTTCATTTATCCTATCTTAAAATTTCATTCTCAAATCTATTAAATGGTTGGATTTCTGTAATGATGAAGTATAAGTCTCATAGAGTTTTGTTCTTTTGATCACCGATTGTTTAATCCAAGTTCAATATTCGACATGTAAATTTGATTCAAGTGACAATAAAGTGTTTTGCATTTAAAGCTGTTGTCGATCATCTCGTGGGATTAAACATGACAATTTCAGCTACATGAAGTTTAAACCGCGAATTAAACGAGACCATATAATTTTGTTATTTTTTTTAATAATCATTAATTGTTAAATAAAAAATTCAACGGTTGACATTCAAATTCGATTCAAATGACACTTTAGTAATTCTCCTCTTTGAATTTGAATCTAGTGGTTGATAATTGTGGACTTTTCCAATCAACACTAACCAAGATATCCAAATTGAAGTCTTATATATTCACACAGTGTTCTCTTCTCATAATAATAACTAAAGTTCATGCACATGTTGTCTTTGTCCGACAACCCGTCGGTTTAAGTTCGTAAACTCATCAGATTTGAATCAAATTGACCTCAATCCAAATCTGAATCCATTTTCTTTTTGTCAGAATATAAAATTTTGTTGAAGATTCTTAACGGTTGACTTGTGTAGGTTGGATTGCAGTCGTACGTGGTGCTGAGTTTCTTGAGTAGTTTTTTTCTTCTTCTCTTATGATAAAAAAAAAAAAAGATAAAGAAAGTGACCAAATTAAGTACAAACAAAACACACACCAATCAAGAGCTAAATGTAAGTTAAGTGAAATTGTGAAAAAGTGAGAAAATTATTTGATAGCGAAATGGGAAAAAAGTTAGGCTGTGAGTGACTCAGGGACACGTAGCCTACTGCATGCGATGCCACACCATTTGCAAGACAACAATAATTAACCAATGAAATGAAATGAAATAAATGGTCCCTTCCTTCCTCCCAGTGGCCAGTACCATTGTTGTCACCCTCTCTCTCTCTCTCTCTCTCTCTCTCTCTCTCTCCCTCCAATTAAATAATTTATTCATCACTCTGTTCGTTTAAAGTGAAAGTGGATCGTGAATCGACGTGATAAGATTCTAGCTTTTCATATTTAATATATAGTTTTTAGTTAATGTATGTAATACTGTTCATCCCTACTTTCTTTTCAAATATTAATTCGTTTTGTCCTAACTTTTTTTATCAACAAAATTAAACTACAAAACAGATTCCTTACATGGTAAGGAATCTGTTATCATATTTGTCTCTCGAAAAATATATTACAATTCATAAATTTCAAGATTATAAGAAATTTTAAGCGGAAGATCTCTTGTTAAAACTTAATTTGGTACTATCAACAGGTCTAGTTTAGTGAAAAAGAGTCTTGACTTGCAAACTTGAGATCTCAAGTTCGAATCTCCACGGCATCTATAGTTATGTGTGTGTGTGAGAAATCTCCCTCCTCATTATCACATGTACTGAAAAAAAAAAAAACCTTAATTTGATATCATATTAGATAATCACTAGAGCTTAAGGAAGAATAGCTGAACCATTTTTGACAAATGATAGGGACCTAATTTTAAACAGTAACTCTGCAGTCGACCAGTTTGTTTGCTTTTGTTCTTGTTCCTAATCACAAATGCTTTTGGTACAAGTTGTAATTGCCCTTTCTTTGGCTTTTTCTTTCACGATCTCTTCCTTTTGCATTTCTCTTTTTGTTTTTTGTTTTTTTTTTCCGAGAGAGAGAGAAGGACTTGTAACAGTATGTGAACCTCTAAGTCCCCATTAGAAGAAATCTTATCCAAGAAAACCTTTTGGATGCTTTTTAAAGCAATAAAAACCGACCTCTAGCCGAAAAAAAACGACCTTTCAATTGAAAAATACCACAAAAATGCTTTTGTCTTCCCTTTTGACAATGGCCAAACTCACGCCTCTCCTGGTGTAAAAGCATCCTCGTCACGCACGCCCACATATCAAGACAATTACAATTCTGTATTGTTTTTATTTATTTATTATGTGTTTACCTTTTCTTTTTCTTTCTTTTTTTTCCCCAAAAATTATATTCATTAATGCATGGTACATGCATGCTAGCGTCAAGATTTACAGTGGTCATGGCAGGCCCATTTTAATTATAAAATCAAACAATGTAAATATTCTAGATCCCTAGACGTGACTTGCCAATTTTGCACGTAAGTATTGGTGGAAAACCAAACAAATGAAATTCAATCGGATTGTTTTGACGTGATACACGATTAGTCGGCGACATGTCGGCCGTGGCCTGTGGGATTGATTTTTTATTACCCATTGTTTTTGTTTGTTTTCGGGAAATCGAGACAGAATTCCCTACAACAACGGCGGTATACTGTTAATTTTTGTAAGTCATTGATGTTGTTGGAGTTTTAGGTAATGGCCTCCCAAACATAACTACTATTGGAGGAACTGATGTCGTAACATGAACATGCGCATAAGTTAAAAGTTGATGCCTACTACATTGAAATAGACATCAGTCACCAATACAATACATCGCTATGTTGAACACATCGACAACAACTTTTATCCGTTGCGTAGTGGAAACTAACTGGCAATTTCCAATTTGATTTGGTTGCATTAGGGTGAACGACTGATCTCTTCTATAAATAGAAAGTAAGAGATGCCCTTTTTGATAAATTGAGGTGGCAATCCTATAAGTTGAACAACGTCTTCAATGGTGAAGTGTGAGTCTGCTCTTACTACTTCCAGGCATTCATGATAATGCATTAGGTAAGTTGAAGATGATGATCTCGGAAGCCAAGAGAAAGGAAGCTTATCCAAGTTGTTTTATAGCTATACTTAGTGTTGACTCTTCTCGCAAATGTAAATTGTTTACAATGAACATGAATATGATCTATATTTGTTTTCATGTTTTCATATGTCATTTATATGTGTGTGCCATGAATTTTATTTGATTTTCTCATTATATCTAAAATCAACTTTTTATACTCTCACATTATTTTTAGGTTTCTAGAATTTGGGTTATTCTTACTAAGATATTAAATTTGTGATATTGAAATTTAATCATTATAATGAATTCTTATATATATTTTCTTATAAAAACTAAGTTAATTGTAATTATAAAAGTATTTAAAGTTGACCCTCCTTAATAGAATTCCTAACTCCGCCACTTAAGGGGATAGATTTTGTCGTGGGGCATGCAAAACAAGATGAACAAATTAGATTAATATCAAATCCGAAGATCAAATAAATTTCTCCATGTTGAAAAAAGTCTCAAGTTTTATTAATAATATGACAAGTATTCAAAATACAGTCCTAGGATAGGCCTTGATATAAGCATCAACCCTAATTCAACTATGACGCATAAAAGGAAAATCTTCCAATTGATTAAAAAATATTAAGACAATAAAATTATGTATACATAAGTTGGAATATTATCTGAATGAAAATAGGCATAATAAATTATGAGATCATTTTCAAGTTTATACTCATTTTTTTAACATTTACAATTACATACTCAAACTCATACAAAACTTACAAATTACCCACTCCTTGGGAAAACCGTTAATAGATATGTTAAAGGCTGGTGTAGTGACGTGGACCCTTTTTTATTATCAAGAATGATCACAGGATATCTGCTTGTTGGGTAAAGGAGGGGCCACCATATTGATCTTAAGAATCCATCATTGTCAGGTGATGATGATATGCTTATATGTATTGCATGGATAAAGAAGAGGCCACAATGGCATCAAACTCTTCTGGAGAATGACTTTGTTATAAGCTGTTTTCAAGCATTTCTACATTTATATCCCCTCCCTCTTATCATGTCTGTCTAGCCAAAATAAAACTACCATATTTTTTAAATACCTCAATCTTTGAAACTGACATATTTGGCACTACAAATGAGCAATAAGTTTTGACTCAATTTCCAAAACTACAAGCAATAGTGTTATAGTATCATTATCAAAACATAATACAATTTCACCGCCTATATATTACGTAGTGAGCCTGCGAACAACCGGAGTACACATTTCACATTTTACAACTCACATGTGCCCATCTATGTACAAAATCTGCAACCTAATTCATTTGAGAAACAACCATACAACAACAAAATAGCATGTTTAAGCAATGATCATTGCATCAATGGAGAAATCTAACATGCCAACCCACTGATTTAAGGAACTAATCAGATCCATCGGAATCTTCATCCGATGTAACCTCTGAGCCTTCCTCATCTTCATCATCTTCATCAATCCTGAAGGCTGTTTTAGCTGTCATCTTGGACAGTGCTGCAGTCTTGCTTGCCCTCTGTGAGCGAGCGCTTACTGTGCCAAGATTATTAGGAACAACAGAGGTCGGGGAACTGTCTTCATCAGAAGATTCCTCTTCAAGCCTCACTTGTTTCCTGCGACGGGTTGGTTTAGTTGAGCAAGGAGCTGGTGTTTGTGGCATTTCAACAGAAACGTTGAAATCCATGTTGAAGTCTAGTTCTAACCTCCCTACAAAATTTATAAGCAGAAGAATTATCGAGATTGTAATCAGAGAAGAGATGCCATACTTCCAGAACAAAAGGGGGAAAAACACACCAAAACTACTTCAAATGAATGCAATCCCATATGTAATATGTCAATGAAACAACACCTAATAGGTGGTGTTTTGGCTGCATACTAGTAGTAAGCAGAAAAACTGTTTACTTGAAGAAGTTAATATGGCAGACATCATATTTTATTTCCTCCTGCAATAGTCTAGCTCAACATTACCGCAATGCAGCACACAATACTTGTGCGCAGAGGTTATCTAAACCAGTAGATTATAAGGATTAAGTTTATTATCAAAAAAATACCTGTTCCTTCATTCTGGATAGATTATAAGCATTTTTGTATCTTCAGTTGTTAGAAATATTTCCATGGTACTCTTATGAACAAGTTAAGGATTTTACCAAATATAAGATTAGCTTGGTCTTGCAACATTTCTTGATCTGGATGTCTATCCAGTGCCTTGAGATGGTCAGCCATCCGCCTTAATTCCTTGACAAGATCCTTCTCTGCCGATACAGATTCAGCCACACGAATTAATAGCCTCCTTATTAATTGGATAGCCCCTTGCTCTGACAACCGAAAATGGAGCAACACAAGTATTCTACATAATGCTGACACATATGACTTCTCTGCAGGTGTCTTCTTTGTATGGAAGGTTGCCACCTAAATAAAGAATAAACCCAAGTAATCAATACTTTTAAGCCTGCAAAATTCTTCATTCTGAAGGCATCAATTAAGCCTGGGGATTTGGGATGGATGTACTATGCTAGATCCTCAGTACTATGCTAGATCAGTTTGTGAAACTTAAGAGTTGGAAGAATAACAAATTTGTTTCAAGCTATTATTTGTTTCAAGCTATCTCATTATTTATTAAAAAATAAAGTAACATTGTTATTTATTTAAAAAATCAAAAAGAAACAAAAAAAGGAATCAAGGAAAGGATAATAACAAAACTAATGGGGGTAAAAACTATAACCTATGCTTACCATAAACAATCTTAGATAGGCTCATTATGTTTCATTAAGACATTGATAAGAAATGATGTGGAAAACTAGAGTTTATCTTTGGGTATCTGTATGGTAATGAAATGAAAGTGACAGGGTTATTGATAGCATAAAACTCAACTCAACAAGTCTTCATCCCAAAGGATGGGACTAGCTGCTTTTATTCCTACCTTGACTTCTGTCAATACCTTTTTTGGTATGAAGGAATAGGATAGGATCCAAAAACAATTGAGGACCAATTATGGAGCAGGCATAAAAAAATAGATTCTTGAACCTTGAACAACCATTTAAGTTAGCAGATGATAAGACTTAATCACTGAGACTTAAACCAACCTATCTATGTACAGCCTCTAACCCTAGTCAAAAGTAGATATTTATAGCTATGACCATAATCACAGCTTCAGAGTGGCAAAAAGACCAAAATTATGGAAGTTGAAATATTAACTTCTAGCTGTGGCCCAACATAAAAAAATAATCATTTGGTGATTCAGTCATCGAGTTACCTCTGTGGCTAAGCGTATGGCAAGCCCCTCCTCACCACATTCAAGTGGAGGTTCTTCTATGACTTCTGGTACTTCCCCGGTATCATTTCCATCTTCCATCTCGTTTTTATATAAGGGAGCCTGCATGATTTGCAGCATAAAACGTGATACTTGGACTGCACGCTTACGCATATTAGAAACCATATATGCAGAACCTCCAGCATTGCCATTGATACCCGGCCACATAGAGCGCATGACTGTAATGAAGGACTTTGATATACACTTCTGCATTTAAATAACCACACGATTTCAGGTTATTGGCATCATCCCCAATATGCGAATATACAAGAGGAACCTCATGTTAGACAAATAAGCATTACTTGCCTTGTGATTAGCTGAGAGGGAAGGGTAATGCTCAAAGAAAACAGATAAGCACTGTTTCAACCTGGTGAAAAAGTTAAGCATTAAACTGGTATGTGTTTGTTTTTGCCAGGACAAAATTGCGATGAGTATACTTGTGAAAAAGATACAGAATAAATAAGGCGCAAACAGGCTACCTATGCAAGTCTTTAGATTCATTGCTGAAGTACAAGGTAATGAGCTTGGATAAAAGCAAGGGATGTAGAGAAGCGGGCATGCCTTGGTAGTTTTCACTCACAAGAAGAACTTTAGCAAACCCCTCCCCAAGAGCACCTTGAACGGACTCATTTTCATCACTTGCTAAAGAATTGTCCCAATCATCTTTAATAAGCCCAGCGTACAAAAGATCAAGCAATTTAATATTCGATATCCCATCTGTATCAGAAAAGTTTAAAGGACTTGAGGTTATATCGTAATCTTGGTGTTGTGATAAAACGTCCTGGCCCACCACTCTATCAACTTCCTGAAGATTATGCCACATCCCAAGATCAAATAATGCCTTACAAGCAATTATGCTAATTGGAGCAGGACCCTTAACAAATGAAACCTTTAACTGCTTTACTAGTTCCTGGCTTGGCTTCTTCTCTAACAACCCAAAAAGCCCGAGGCATCTCACTGCAATCCTCTGGACTTCCAAGTGAGAATGTTTCGCCTGCAATTCAGAATCAAAAGATGTTGTTAACCCTACAAAAGAAAAACGCCATCAAGCATGCCTATTATTAGGTGCGTTTTATTTACCCAAAAGTCATTACAGTAAAAAGAAGAAACGGATTACACTTAAAGAGTTAGCGTCCCTCCTATCTCTTAAGTTGGAGGTTAGGCATATCAACCACCTTAAAACAAAAACCAGACACTCCTCCAATTTTTTGAAATTCAAAAGGAACAAACAACACAAATTCTTTGTTTTTCAGTTACATGAAATAAGCTCATTACCGCTGGAAGCAATAAAGATTGCAGTAGTTCAGCAGGCTCGGTAGCTCTCCCTTGAATGCAATGATATGATCTTGCCTTCTCCAAGTAAAGGCCGAAAACAGCAAGGCAGTGCATCCACTGCATAAAATCAGCTGTTCTTTCCCTGCAAGGCCGAGCAATCTCCTCTACAACCCCAATAACAACTTCTTCAAATTCACCACTAGCAGCATGCACCTTTCTTGCTAACCCAGACACCGCTTCAGCCCAATCTTTATCACCACCAAGATTTATTCCATCTCCTATAACAACCATGTCCCCATACTGATCAACTTCATGGTCAAAAGGCTTATGCAGCAGTTCCAGCACAAATGTGCTAGCAAACTTCCTGTTTGTAGCATCTGAAAAATCAAGCAATGCACCAAGCAAGAGTAGCTGCCGACATGCAAAGCGATAATTTGGTCCTGAGTAGGTAATTTCAAGTTAGGATATAGAGTTGGATATAAATCAATGTTCTCAATCAAATGTTAATTACACTCACCAGCATCAATGTGAGCTTTGACTAAATCTATATAATCAGAAATTGTTGCTGGCAGAATTTGCTCAAGAAGGTCATTGCTGTCTGAAGCTTCCGCCGCATATACTGCTGCTTCTGTGCCCATTGTAGAAGCAGCATCAGAGCCTTTTGCCTGTTCAAGCACAAGTTGCGACCCTTAAATAATGAGGGGCCAGTTCGTTCAGTATATGTAAATTAAGAAACAATATGTCATTGGAATATATGCCCTAATAGAGTGTTCCAGACATGGTTATGTGGCCTTTTTCAGCACCCACTGGCCACTTTATCTCAACTTTCATATGCCTTAATTTGTCAGCTATGATCTCCCCTCCATTCTATATGTTTTAAACCACAAACCACTTGAAAATTTACATAGTAAAATAGTATAAACTTACTTGTGCTTCCATCTGCAGGTGCCTGCATATCATCCTCCAATAAAGAGCGACCTCTGCTTCCATTAGTTGGATGCTTGGTGTGCAATGTGCTGAATCTTCTAACATTGAATCCAAAGCATGATCAATAAAACAGGCTAACATTCATAGTATAGTATGTATATGTGTGTGTCTAGTATAGATCAAAGGATGCATCGCTAACATTTTTACCTATAGACAAACAATTGTATTAATGTTTGGGAGCATCAAAGATTTGACGAAGAGAAAATGCAATCTTTTCTGAAAATCGACAGAACTGGAAGAATGTCCAAATTTAAGGTACTAGATTCAGAAAAAACTACTGGAACACATAAAAATAAAAAAGTTAGCTCACTGGAACTCTTTTTCTTAACCAAGATATAACTCGTTCAACGAAGTCCATGTTCACATGTTCATGAAGAACTGAGCCCAGATCTTCATAATGACATATTTAAAAGAAGTGTACTTCAACTTATATTTAGGTCATACTTTAGAACCACCGTGATGTTCAGTTTGGCATGTGTCGCAGAAGTATTCAGTATGACTAGTCTAGAAGACAACAAAAATCAAGAGGCAGAATCATTTGTATACATGTTTTCTCTTCATTGGCAATATCTAGACCTTGAGTTTCTGCTCTCAGGACTATCCCAAATTTATGGTCAAGTTTCTGGTAATCAAGAATGTTATAACATGTTGGGTCTGGAAAAGAGTTATGCTAAATTGGTAAGTCCCATACCTGGACAGGGAACCTTTATTGCTTCCCCACCCAAACTAAAAAATAGGAAAATAAATAGGACATACGTGTAAGTAATGAAAAAGCAAAAAGGTTTAGAATGCTATCAAACCTTCAGCCATCTCATCGCTAGATGATATGTACTGCCGAATATTTTCACCATCTCGTACTTTAATTAAACCAGCTTTTAACAAGGCGTCAGCCACAGACTCTCCAACGAATTCATAGGTTTCAACATCAAGAAACTTGAGAAGTTCCAAAGGGTCTCCTCTGCAGCACTTAATTAGCCATTCATCTTTCAATAATTTAAGACACTCATTTGAAACAGCAACAGAACGATCAGCGAGTCCCCTCTGAAGAATTAATGTTCTATGCTTGATACTACAAAAACAAGAAAATGAAAGTGAGAAAAAAAACTGAAAGAAAAGGGAAAAGAAAAAAGGCAACCCTCCAAAAATAATGCTCTTTTAAGTAATATACCAGCAAACTAACATAGTGGAGGAGGTTTATATATTGAAATTTGTAGCTCAAATATGACTAGACACGGGTAAACATAACTGCCCCTGTTAATAAAGCCAAGGACTAAACTATAATCAGACAGAAATGTTGTAATCATCACCATATAATGGTAAACTATAACTGCCCCTTGATTGTAAAATTCAAATCTGTTTCATAAAATAATAAGTTATTATTATTATTTTTTTCCAAATCTTTACAGCACCCCTTGCATTTCCATCAGATGTTCACATACTGCTGCAATAAGAAGGGAATAAACTTACCTGAGACTTTGAAGAGGAAATTTACTAGCTAGAACACAGTACGCTGCTTTGCGCACTGATTCACTGACATCTAATGTAGAATCAATGATTGCCTGTGCGGTTACATTTGAAGGAGGCAAAGATAGCACTATTGTCTTCCGAACCTCCTGCAAAAATGCCAAAGTTGGATATCTAAGAAGCAAGTTTCCGCAGAATTATAAAGTACTATAGCATTGAGATACGATACCAACACATAAAAGTTGACACAATCTTAGTATATCCTTTGGTAAACAATAGTATTACAAGCCATCCATTGGAAAAGAGTATGCAAGCTTGTGTCTGTTGTAACTACAACTCAAATTTCAGTATACCCAAAATATACTGAAATGCTTCTCAACAAAGCACGCATTCATATTATAACATGGACATGATGTTGAAATAGGAAACTCTACAAGAAGAATATAAACAACAGATAGGAGAAAGAAGATGGACTATCAGTCTAACACCAGCACTGCACAACATATATGTATGTGAATCAATGGAGGAACTTACCACAGTTTGTTCTAGAGGAAGCATATCAAGAAATAGATCAAGAATATCACTGTTCTCGCAATCACTTGCAAAACGTGAAAGAGCCCTAACTGCAGAAATACGGATTACAGGGACCTTGTCCCCCGCACGCAACTTCATACAATCTATTACTTCATCCCAGAGCTCACTGCTCACTTCTGCATCATCTGGTAATTGCAGGATGATCTACAAGAGTACAAATTTCCATCAAGCCAGGAAAAAGGGAAAACTATTGCAAAGTATGAAATTCATACAACCTATGAACTTCAAAAATAAAAATAAAAACTTCATGAAAAATCGGGGGTAAGGGTAACAGTATTACAGTGAAAGCTCCCGCCAAGAATGAATAAAGCTAACGAAACCTCACCATATAAGTTCAAACGAAGTGCAACATCCAGAGTAGATAAATCAAATGCTACTTACAGATCTCGATTTTAGGTGTCGGTAGCTCAAAAGTAAAACCTTATAGAAACCCCTCTTTTCCAATAAAACCATCGTGATGAAAATAGCTCTAAGAATTTATGCACCTTTCAAGTTCATCAATTGTAAAGTTTTGAGAAATAATTCATAAGCTACATATAGAGCAACCAAAAGTCATACGTCTCTACTTGTGGGTTCAAACAAAAGAAGCTAAAGTTTAAAATTGAAAAATAGAGTCGTTAAGAGTTCCTATCCAGCACCCAAAACCAGAAATCGTCTCCTATCACCCCTATCAACACATCAAATCCCATGAATAATATCCCCTTCTTTCTCCGACTTCATTTTCTCAGCAACCAACCAAGAAACAACCATTCAAAATACCAAAAATAGGAAAGCCCTAAAACCCCAAACCCCAAACCCCAATTTCCAACACTTGGTTCAGTAACCAAATTAAAAACCTACCGAAGAAACAATCTGGCAGGCTCGGAACCTATGAGTCCTATTAGCGGCAGCAGACACCGGCAGAAGGAACCTGAGAAAGTCCTCCAAGAAAGCGTCGCATTGGGAGGCAGGGCCGGAGTCTCGGGCCGTGGCGAAGGCAGAGATGAATCGAACGGTGCGTTCGGCGGAGGCCGTACGCCTCTGGAAGGCAAAGAAGGGAGTTAGAGTTTTACAGAATGCGGAGAAGAAGAGAGAAGACGACGACGTCTTGGAGCGGAGGGCGGATAGCTCCTTGAGCTTGCGGTTGTGGGTAGCGTTGGAGGTGCGAGCGTCGTTCAAGATTTGAGCGATTTTGAGCATTAAGGACTTCTCTTCTTCCACCGTCGCTTCCGCCATTTTTGCTCTCTGCTTGTCGGTGAGTCTGTGGAAATGGATCTGAAGATTATTTGGAGGGTCAAAGGTTCACGAGGATGATTGCCATTTTTGAATTCAAGCGGGAGTTTGTTTTGTTTTTATGCTAAGCCCAATTTCGTAGTTTCGTTTTGAGGCCCAACGCTAAGAAAAACTGGGCTTCAGATTTAACGTTTAAAATTTGAAAATATTTTTATCTTTAAACTTTATATATTTCCAACCAATTATTATCATTTAAAGTTGACAGAGTAAAGTTTATTAATTTGAAGTTTTTTATACCCGCGATGAAAATTGACGCATGTTATCTACATTTCTCATTTGAGAGCATTTTTTCTCACCATTTTAAACTAATGTGTACCATTATTATTCTTCTCAACAATTGATACGTGTCCATGAGCATAACCATGGTTCCACAAATACAAATGAAATAGTTATAACTATAGTTAGACCCATGGACACTTGTCAAGTGCTAAGATGCGTGATGAGAATACACATTTGGCTAAAGTGGTGAGAAAAAGTATATCATTTCTGATTTACCTTCCTCAATTTGCTATTCCCATTCTTATGTTAACACGTAGACTCCACTTACACATTAAAACAGACAATTAATATTCTAAGCACAAAAGGTTTTTAGCATTTTCAATGTAAGTTTGTTTTTTCAAAGTAAAATAATTGTTTTGAAGGGTCACAATCAACTTATCAATTAGAAAGAGAGAAGGAGTTGTAGCTTTTGTGATTGAGTTTTGACAAGTTTGTTTTGTTGGGATAATTTTTGTTGATATGGCTCACATATTTTAGCGTTTCAACATTGTTGAAGAGGCAATTGGAGATGCTCTAAAGTTGAGAGCTTGTGACAATGCTAATTTCAATTCCACAATTTTAATTGAGTTGTCCTTGGATATCTAAATAAAAATTTCTAATCATTTGTGGTGGAAGCTTTCTTTTTGTTACGGTTTCAAAGTGAAAATTACCTGCAATTCAAGTTCATTTGATTTCTTTTATAGTTGATTATAATAGTCTAGACTTCTGTTGGCCTAATGAAAATTGGTTAACGGGTATAGTCCAGTAGAAAATGGCATTGATTTGTAGATTAGTGGTCTCATGTTCAAATTTTCATGGTGCTTTGACATTGTAAGAAAAAACCCCCTCTCCAATATCGCTTGTGCAAAAAAAGATATTTAAAAAAAGAAGATAAATGTAGAAGAATGTATAATAAGAAAATAACGAGTACTGTAAAAAAGAAATGAAGGCCCGTATTGTATCCATTGCTTTTGGCCAGAGTGAAAAAGAAGTGAAATGAGAGAGTAAAAAAAAGTGGAGGGAGGAAGGATTGAGGAACAAAGGAGAAAGTAGTGGATAAAAACTTGAAATGAAAATAATATAATATATATTTACGTTTGTGTCCTTTATTTTTAAAATGAGTTAGTAAAAAGGAAGGGCATTTCGACCAAAAAAAAGTGCAAGAGGGCCATAGTAGTAACTTCACACAAATAGTTGGGAAATAGAATTTGTTATTCTATTTCGGGTTGAAACGGTAAAAAGGGGCACGAGTCCCCGACCCGTTGAGCAGCATGCTTATAAGCGTCACTGGCTCCTTTCAGACCCGTTTGATGAGCTGGGAAAAAGAATTGAATAGAAGAGAGTGAGAGCCTACGACGCTGCATTTTCCGATGGACATTTTCTCGGCGAGCCCTAGGTCGTTCAAGGTCCACAGGAAATCACATGCGGCTTTGAGACTCAAATCCTTCATTTCCCGCGAGCTTCGTCAATTTCTCGCTGATTACAGAGACGACGTCCTCGCTGTAATTTTCTCATCCTTTCCAGTTCAACTTACGCTATAATAGTCCTTTATTTATTTCCATATTCTGAGTATAATTAGCGAAATAAATTGATGTTTCGGGAAAATGTGTGAGCGATTCTCTTTTGTAGCTCCTCGTTTGGTTGCTGAGAAATTGTAGGAAAATGAATTTACACTTTACGTTGTGTTTGATGCTATTTCTCTCAGTGGGATGGGAAGGAAAACTTCGTGTTCGTTTGGTTGACTAGAAAATGTAAGCAAAGATATTAACATTTTACGTTACGTTTTGTGATGATTTTGTTGTCGGGTGAAATGAGAATGAAAACGTCGCGTGCTTAATAATTAAATTAAGGTATTTGAAGTTGTGCTTCAGAGTTACACAGACGTGTATGTAGATGTTATGAATGTTTAATCTTAGATAGAGCAAGCAAGAGGCTAGGGCTTACTTAATTTCTTCTATATTCAAAAGAAGTTGAGTGGACAACAAGAAATCATGTCCTAAGAGTTAAAATAATTGCAATCACTTGATAAAAATGTGATAGTGACTGGGATACACGGGCGGAACTACCACAAGGGCTACAGTCCCCAGTAAGGTTTTGGGGGTAAAAAAATATTAAACCTATATATCTGCTTTCTATCCCACCTGTTAAAAAATTCCTGGTTCTGCCCTTGCTGGCATAATTGTCTTTCTTTTTTTGTTTTTGGAGGAATTCAGGTTGTGGCAGTATGAGTGAATAATTTAAGTTGCCTGATTCAATTTTTCAATGGTAGCTCTCCATTAGATGATTATATATTCAAATCCACACACTGAAAAGAAAAATGTTTGTTCTCAATGATACTGCAAATTGATTTATGAGAAGTAAAAAAATGGAATTGGGATTGCTACTCCAACAATGAATAGTGGTCAATTTCTGTAATCATTGCCAAAGTGTTCTTTATCTGTTTCTTCTTATTTTTAAACTTGAGTTGAAATTTTGTGATGAAGCACAAATGCGTGATTATTCACTCTTCTCATTAACAAGCTTTTATTGAGGGATTACATTACTTCTTGAAATTTCACTGAGAGTAATGTGTTCATCACTTCAGGAGTATATTACAGTGCTGATTTGTAATGGAAAGCATCAATATCAGGCAAAAGAGGATTTAGAGGCATTTCTTGGCAACAGGACTGTAGAATTTGTATCCTGGTACCCTGAATATGAAACTCTCTTGATTAGCTGTAACTTTCTTCTTTATCGCACTCACCCAATTTTAAAAGTGAATGATAATTCCCTCACAAAAATTGGGTAAAATAATTTAAGTGCTTTGCATTTTGTTTTCATTAATAAGGTCATTTATCCGTCTCGTCTTATTTCTAAGCACACAAGAATGGCTCAAAATAACTTTCAACTCGTCTGCCTATGTAGGTTATGGAATCTTATCTTGAAAAAGCCTGGTCAATCTTCTACAGACTCTGGCTTTTTGTATCTAGATGAAATTGCTGCCGTTAGTCCCCAAGACAGTGATAAATGCAAGGGTGCAAGCACTGACAGATGTGAAGATTTCCAGAGTTATTCTACTGGACATGATGAGCTTGTGGTAATATCAGTTATACGAATTTATTTTTTTATGTATGATAGATTTTTAGGAGGAGTTGTAACGTAGTTTCCCATGGCAGATGAAAGACAACATGACCTACCAAGTGTCAACTTGTGATCCTATTTCTTCTGAGGATGTGAAACTTGCTGAAGGTTCTCAACACTGTCCCTCTTTTTCTGCCCCTTTGAGTGAGGTGAATACCAAGAAAGGATTGTCACGGACATGCAGCAATGGAATTCTGAGAAGAACTATTGCAACTGAAAATATAAACCGTGAGGTAGATCGAAGAACTCAGTGTATAAATGATATTAACCAGGTTGGCTGATTACACTGTTTAATGGCGCTCTTAGTGATTATACACAAAGTTTCCTTTTTGTAAGTTCAGAATTTGCTTATTGTAGAGCAGATTCTCAATCAAGAATCAAGAGGGTTGCCTAAGGAGCTTTTACCTTTACCAAAAAGAGAGGCAGTGCCTGAAAATGCACGATTTTTAATGTCAGGTAGCACATTAGATTACCTATATACGTATTCAAGCTATTAGAAATACACAATTATGTGGGTGTGTATGTATCTGTGGAACTGATCTTGTTAATTGCCTGTTTATAGAAAATGTATAAGCTTCCTTTGCTTATGGCCCAATAATGATGAACACTTTGATGCTTTCTTCATGCAGGACGTCCTTGTCTTAAACAGATTTGTGCCAATAACAATTTAGGAAGTAGTCTGTCACCAGGTACAGGATCCCTGCGTAGTGAAAAACCTCGGGGTAGTGTTTGGGATAGATTGGGAAAGCCATGTGAGGACATATCTCTAGGGCACACGAGTGTTGATTTTTATGGTGTTGGCCATAAGAAGCAAGATGGGAAAGTCCATAACCAGCAAGCACTAACACCTCCAAAGAGGAATCCAGAAGCTTCTGCTCTTGGTCAGAGGTCTTATGGTTACCCTGTGGAGGCAGAGAAAGTGGAGCATGTTGGTAGTGCGGTGGGTAAACCTCATACTGCAAATAATATTGGGCGGAAGAGGCTCTTTGGTGAACTCAGTACAGACCCTGGTACTAGTTCAGTTTCTTTGCTGCATGAGAGAAACATGTATCCTCAATGCAAAAATATCTCACAGGATTTCAAAAAATCGAACTTAACCAAAAATGGTCTGAAGACTATTCAAAGCCAGGTATCAGTATGTTCTTTTCCTCATAGATCATAGTTGATATAAGATAAATTTACTGCGAATCTGAAGCCTGTGCTATCTGTGAGGATTTAATTGTGTGATAGATTGAATTTTGAGAACCAACTTTTTTTCCTCCTTGACTGAATTGGTAAGAGACTTGTTTTGAATATCTTTGCCCCCAGGAAGTGCTTGATGTGAAACAAAGATTGCATCAAATTGAAATGGAAATGTCAAAGCTTCATTCAAAGCAGCTAGCGATGGAGAAGAAAGATGGAAAAATGATTCATTTGTTGAATTCTGGTAAAGCCTCTGTGTAACTTGGATCAATTTGCTAAAATATGAAGCTCATTTCTACATATAAATGCTTTCTGTTTTGTTCAGAACTACAATACATGTGTGTGCGTGGGAAAGTAGGGGGACCAGGTGGTTTTGGGTGGATGTGTGATAGAATGAAACTCTAGTGATGGTGTTTACAAGCTCAAGACCCGGGAAAAGAAAAAAGCTTGTGATCTCTGTATGGGCCAGTGTTCTTCTGTTTCTTTGATTCTTCTTGTCTTGTTAGCTATGTAAGCTATATTTTAAATTTTTTGTTCATAAACAGTTTATATAAGAGGCAAATGTTTTTTTTATTTTGTTTTTGTGCTTGTGTGTGTGTGTGTGTTGTCAAAGAGGCAAATGTATTCTGATGGTAGCAGGATAGTTTAATGTATGTCTGGAACTTCTTCAATTATCTATGCATAGGATGAAAGCATAACACAATGACGTGAGGATTATTCACATAAGGTCCTAATCTAATTTTGTGCATTGTTATGGATTTTTCAAAAAATTTAAGCAAATTAAAATTTTCTCAGAAACACAAACATGTTATGAAGAATATTTAACCATTATCCAGACTTGCAATTAGGTCTTTAGGGTTTCTTCTGTTCTTCCTCATTAAAATGCATATTTTTCTTCTCTTGACTGATAATCATTTCATTGATCTAGCTTTACTAACTGGCAATCATTGTTGTCCCCAGAAGCCTGAACTTTTCAGGAATCTAATGCATTTGTGCATTTTCAGGTATATTAAAGTATTCAGAGAATAACATTGAGGTTGACGCAAGAACTGTATTAGTAACAAATGTAAGCTATTTGTGTATGTTGCTCCTTTTTTTTTTTTTTTTTTCCTTTCTCTTTTTTGGTTGGTAAATACACACACCTAAGCACCCCCAAGATAATCAACATTGGTTTTCTCACTAAATTGTTTGTTCCTTATCTATTAGTACTTTTTTTCTTATTATAAATATAAATTCTTCTCCACAACTGTCATTTGTTTTTGTTAACAAAGCTTACTGATGGACTTTCTATGATGACTGTCATGTACCTTGGACATGGAATCATATGATAATTTAGAAACTAAGTCTAAAAACGTGACATTCCATATGGGGATTTACAGTACCAATCGTCATTGAAGGGTTTTTATATTTCTATGTTGTTTGGAGGTTTAAATTATTTGAGTTATTTGCTTCAATCTTCGTTTTAAGTTGAAATACTCTGTGAACCTTAGAAGATGGCCGTAGAGTATGTGGAGGCCTTGACTTTAATTGGGAGAAACATTAAAGCTCACAGTAGTGTGTTGAGAAGAGCCTGACTGTATTGCCAACATAAAATAATTAAAGGACGGTTGGTTGGATTGTAATTCTAAGTAAAGCAGTTGATAGTAAAAGATGGAAACCAGAGGGGTGTGCCAATTCATGCCTGTTATCCTCGCTTTGAGTTCACTTCTTAGTTAATCTAACCAGAAAGCAGGGTTTGTAGAACACTTTTGTTTAAATAAAGTGAAAGGTATTTGTGATTAATTTCCATGGAGATATTGCTATTATTCCTTCTGATTTATTTAATGTGTTTCAAATTCTGCATTTGTTGTTCAGAATATCTCATAAGTATACCATGTACTATTTGAAAAAAAAACAAACAAAAAAACAGGTACATTTTTCAGCAACTAAAGAAGCTTTGTCATTGTTCTTTGCCAACTGTGGAGGGGTTGTCAATGTGGTGATGCTGACAGACATAGTAACTGCTAAACGACAAGGGTAACACTTATTTAGTCATCTATTCCATATCTGAGAAGTACCCAAAGTCTATTTGTATGATTTGTCTTTGGTTTGGGACAGTTTTATGACAATTCTATTATCAGGACTGCTTATGTTACCTTTGCTAGCAAGGAATCTGTTGACAAAGCCGTGGCATTGAGTGGGACAACATTTTATTCAAGAACTGTGAAGGTGAGGAGTTCCTTATATGTCTCAAAGTTTCAATTAGGTTATTGATGTGGTAAATTACAAGAAAAAGGTGGGAAACCTAAAAATAAACAAAAAATAAAACAGAACGAAATAAATAAATAAATAAGACGAGGGTAGGCCTTATGGAGATTAACTTGGTTGAGAGTAGTAAATCTGCCACTCAATTGTTCTAACTTTGTCCATGTTCGCAGTGGATAAATGTTAAAAATGCTATACAATTGCTATTAACTGGTTTCAAGAGAACCAAGTTGGGATAAAAATAATAAACTGAATAGGCTGATAATATTAAGCTTCTCTTGGGTTGTAGATGACAACAGAGTTTCTATTTCTGATCAAGGAAAGATTTTATTTTTTATCTTTTAAAGAGAATGGAATAGATAGAATTCCCCTTTTCTTTGACAAGTTCTTTTATACACGTGTGTATCCCTCATGTTTCTCTCTCTCTCTCTGTCTCTCTCTCTTCTATTAAAATTTTCCAATTAAAGGGCACAAGATGGGTACAGATTCTGTTAGTCACAAGGATCTTAGGTTGTAAATTTGAGAATCACCTTTGGAGAACTGACAATAATATTCAAAGAACTAACTTTTCACCTTTATACTTATTGTATAGGTGCTGAGGAAGGCAGAAGCAGCTTCTGCAGCAACAGCCCCAGCCCAGGTTTCTGCGAAGACTTTCGACACACATGTACCACATGGTAACAGAAAGGTCATCCCCAACAAACCACGGTATCTGAGATCTAGTCTACAATGGCGGAGAGAGCCCAGCATTGATCCAACAGAAGCAGAACCACCATCAGCTCCAGCTAGTGTTGAAGGAGTTTCCTCATCTGCCCCAAAACATCTTTCTGATACAGAGCGCACTGCAACTCTAAGCACATAATTTCCAGAATGTCATCATTGGGATGACATACAGCTCACTCAACTAGATCATAACTAGATCATACTAAATATCCGCTAGTTAGGGGAGCAGATTAGGTTGATCTATAAAATCTACTTCTAAACTTTTGAAGGCTGTTTTCTATTTCGTTTTTGTTTTTTTAGGAAATCTCAGCATGCCTTTTCTTTCACGCACACCATCTCTGATCTACTACTTCCTCTTTAGGATGGATGTAGAGGGTGTGCACAGCAGCACAGCATGAAAGTGTACTGCGTTCATTTGTAAAAATGATTCAACCGCATACTTTGTTCAGTAATTACTCGGAAGGTATATAAAGTTACGGATTATCAGATAATTTGAATGAGAATGTGGTGTCTTGATTTTTGTCCATCAGATTGACAGAATTTTAACTGTAATGACAGGTTTTCATAATACTTTGGAATTATTGGGTTGAAGTGAATTGAGGATTTCAACTCCAAAAGGTACCCTGCAAACATAGATAAAAATCATTTTTCTAAGTTTGAATCAGAGGGTTCTATAAGGTTAAAGACTGGTCTTTCTCTTTAGCCTCTACAATCACTGTTAAGCTTGCTGACGGAATATGTTTGGTTAAGGAGAAGCTTATTAGCCAAGAACATCAAATTATGTATATAAAAAAATGGGGCTTTACTATAAAAGGACAAATATGGTGGCACAAAGACAAAATGGTACAACACCTCCAAATAAGAATAAGTCGGTTCAGTTATTATGACCATGTCGTTCTCTGACAATGACATTGACTACGACTACAGGTGCATTTTTTTATTGGTCTGTTATGGAGTTTTTTACTCCCTTTTGTGCTCTTGACATAAAAAGAAGAAATTGGAGGAAAAACATGAAATAAAATGAAGCAATGAAACATGGACAGCTTCCCAACAGTGACATCCCATAGGTTATTATTCAAGAGTGACATCTAGAGATGTTATGTTTAAAATGGACCGGAATAACATTTTTTTTCTTCCGCCCCAACTGGAAAGCTTTAATTCTTTGTACCCATTATACAATTTAAGGCTTGAAGTGGACTTTTAAATAATTTTCTCTGAAAAAATTAAAAGGAAATCCATAAATAATAATTTAAATAAATACATAGTAAGTAATTAGTAAGTGTAAATCTATACAAACTGAATATTACATCAACACAGGGCTAACTAGTTTTGCCCTCAACACTATTTGTACCACATTACATACCATATTAGTTCAGGACCCGCTTGTTTAGACGGATCCTGCGTCTATTAGATGTATGATCCTATAATCTAAAAATATGGTCCTTCTAACATTACTCTTTCAACGAAGTCACATTGCCTTAAGAGTTACACGAAGCTGATTCGTTACGACGTTTTTTAGTTTACCAATAAAACGTATATGTTTGATGCTGGAATACTTGCCAATCTTGGGCTGAAACAGGGAGCACAACATCTTCTCCAAGCTTTGTGCAGTGTATTTAACATATTTGCTACCACTTGCATCTTGTTCAACCAAAACCCCACACTTGTGCATGTAGCTCCTATAAACAGGTACAACTGCCTGCACCAAAAGTTGGCATACCTTCTTCCTCAAGCTTTCGTCATATATATGACCCAATTAGAGTGCTTCTTGTACCTTTCATCAAAAAGCCTCATTGAAAATCAAAATCCTGGTGATCAAAAGGAAATGAAATTAAACCCTTTTGACTTAGAAGAGGCAGAAGCTTTCCCCACCTCTCTCTCAAGTAGAGAGCTGCACAATAGTCCTTGTATTTCTCATGAGCTTCTAACCAAGAATTTCCCATGATATCCCCAAGCTGTGTGCCTTTCATTTGGTCGAAATGACAGTGATTGTTCATCATGAAAAGGTAGAGGGAGATGTCCTCATTGGCCTTGGGCCATGCATCCAAATTTAGCCCAACTTCCTTCATGGTACTATAAATCTGATGGGAAAGGACATCATCATCACCATCATCACACACATCTTGTTTCCAGCTTTGATGGATCTGCAAGATCTAGATCAAGCTTGGACTATAATCATCTCCTAGCAGTTTATTATAGTAATTAGTTATAAAGCTTACTAGCCTGTGAACGCTACCATCCGAAGGAGGAGAAAATCGCCTTTGCAACTCCACTTGGCCATTCAAAAAAGAAATCAGGATTATGCTATTCAAAGCGTACAGCCGCGCGGCGCTACTTATAAAACATTCTATTTATGGAGTACAGCCGAGCGGCTATACGCTTGAAACAAAAAAGTGCAGCCTTGCGGCTATAATCTTATAATATCCTTTTTACTATTTGCTTTTTTATTAATTACATAATATCTTAGCCTTATTTAATTAATTTCATATGTGATTATTTTTTACTGAATAATTAAATTCATACATTATATTATTATTACTTAATAAATGGATATTATTATTTTTCATTTTTTTATTTAATCAAATATTTAAATAAAAATTATTCAATAAGTAAATAGTAATTAAAACATAACTTCTAAATAAAGTAATTAAAAAAGAGAAATCAGGATTTTGCTATTGAAAGGGTGTAGCTGCGCGGCGCGTATAGCCCATTGGTCAATGCAGGAGTCAATGCGACCCATCAACAAACTCTGTGCTCTCTATCTCAAGGTAGTCCAGATCAAGAGCCTGCAAGCTTCTTCTAGCACTCAAACTCCGAGCTTCAGCATACGTACACGAATATGCACTTTTCAGGCCGATCAGCAGCATTCAATCTCTCAACTATGACTTGAAGCTTTTGAATTACTAGCACTTTTGGTTGTAGTAGCACTGTTCTCCATTAATAAAATTATGAATTCAGCTTCAAGTTCGTTGAATGCATAGTTGAGAAGCCCTCCATCACGACGATGACAACCCTCGATAAGCAGGAAGATCAGAACATGATGCAAAAGAGAGTGACTTCTCAATCTCCCGAACGACATCAGCAGCAGGGCCAATGGCACCATTGATTTGGTCCTTAATTGCAGAATATCCACACTTTTGCGTGGTGATGGCCCTCATTGCAGCTTCCAAAGATGGCAATTCTGCTTCATGCCTTCCAACTTAGACCCAGTTTCATCAATAGCTGAAGAAAGAGCTGTAGATTTCTCTAGGCTAGCCTTACAATTGCTGGGTAGCTTCGAGTTTCTCCAAATTTTGTTTGAACATCATTAATACTCTTTTAGGAGGGTGAAGGTTATGAAAAGTTTATTTGTTGATTTTTTTTTTTGGGGTTTCTAGAATACGCTGGATTTTGCAGACCTAACATTGGATGAATATGATCTTGAAACATGTGGGGACTGTTTTGATTTGCCTGTGGAGTTTTACGAACACAAGTATCTGGATTCTTTAACTCAACCTATCTTGGTAGGTTTGGTGTTCTTAAGGACTTACCCTTGGTCCTCAGTGATTTTCCAGTTTCTGCTCTTCCAAGACTACTAAGGGAATGCAAGTTCTTGGAAAGCCTAACTCTAAAGCGTTGCTCCAAAGCAAGTTTCGGTTTGATTTACTAACTTGTGTTGGAGAATGCTTTAGAGTTAGGCTTTCCAAGAACTTGCATTCACTTAATAGTCTTGGAAGAGCAGAAATTGGAAAATCAATGAGGACCAGCCATAAGTCCTTAAGAACACCAAACCTACCAAGATCATACGGCTCAACCTTGCAAGCAGGTAGAGTTAAAGATTCCAGATACTTGTGCCTGTAGAATTTAATAAGCGAAGTGGGTTTCTTAAAATTAGTCAAAGTTGTCATTTTGTTGGGGTAAGGGTTTGCTTTTTGCCCTTGCCTTATATATTGTCGTGCTCACAGGATTTCTATGTTCTGCTCATAGGGTTTTCTGTGGTCTACCTTATCTACTGTTGTTCTCACAGGATTTGTGTTCTGCCTTACCTACTGTCGTGCTCACATGGTTTCTATGTTCTGTTTTATCTATTGCCGTGCTCACAGGGTTTGTGTTCTGCCTTATCTACTGTCATGCTCACATGGTTTCTGTGTTCTGCCTTATCTACTGTTGTGCTCACATAGTTTTTGTGTTTTGGCTTATTTACTATTGTGCTCACAGGTTTTTGTTCTACCTTATCTACTGTCGTGCTCACAGGGTTTTTGTATTCTGTCTTATCTATTGTCGTACTCACATGGTTTGTGTTCTGCATTATCTACTGCCCTGCTCACAGGGTTTCTGTGTTCTGCTTTTATGTGTTATTCTATGTGCCCTATTTGTTAGGGTTTGTCAGTTGTTTCAATTGTAGTTTATGACAAAGCCTTCTCTACAGTTGTTCGATTGGTGTTCTATGACTCACTTGTTAAGTTGGGCATGCGAAATATCTTTGCCCCAACTTGAGGGTTTGTGTTGGCGGGTCCTTACTTAGTTAGGATTTGGGTTCCTTACTATATTAGGATTTTGGTTACTTACCCATTTATCTAGTCCTATTATAATTTAGATTTATTTCTATAATTGTAATTTGTATTCAATTCTTATTTTATTTAGGGTTGTACTTCTTTATAAATACCTTCATATTATAGAAGAATAAAAATATGAGCATATCTGAATATTTGCCATACTTTATTTGACAAAGCTCTCTCAGGGTCCGGTGACAGTGAAGAGATTAGGCCCTTGCATAATGGGTTTCGTTTAGTTTCTAAAGAGATTCTCTCTGTCTCAAGTTTGTGTTTTTCAAACTGTCTACATATGCTTGTTTGCATATTAATCTGCAAAGTTTTCAGCAACTGTTTGTGCCTTTTATTTATTTATAGTTTTAGTAAATCCTGTTTGGTTGCTACGTAAATTGAATGTTTTTTTTTGGGGGTAACAAAAAGGGCTAAGCCCAGACAACAACTAAACATAAATCAATCTAGACCTTAAAAGGCCATCCCAGTCTTCTTGGAGAACACCGGTAATACCACCAGGAGGCAAAACAAAGCAGTGACTACCCATTTCCATCTCATGCCCCATCTTGGCCAGAGAGTCAGCAGCAAAGTTAACCTCCCTGAAAATATGAAAGATGCTGCAGTCCCAGGAACTCTTCCAACAGATCAGGATAGTGGAAGGAAGAATCAAAGACAGAGCAGCATCTCCATTTCCATATAAACCAGCAACCAGTGGCAAAAATATTGCACCATCTCAAGTTGAAAAAATTAACAACTGTTTTCAGGTTTAAACGCAACCAACAATTAAAGTCAGTAGATAAGGATACCTTAAGATTTATCTCAAAATTTAAGTATACTTGATAGGTTTCTTTCTTCATAAAGATTGCTGATTTTTCAGCAAAGTCAATCAAACGTGTCAAATTCCTTACTTTTGCTTTGATCACAAATGTTTAAAAATGTTACACAACAAAAACTAAACCACTATCAACAACTAACATTCAATTTATAGCAGCAAGGAGTTGTAACAGAAAATAAAAAAATTATCAGCAACAGTATCTTCTGAACACTCTCTGGTTCCTACCAACCATAGGAGCCAATTCACAATCCACGATTGAGACTGCAAATTCAACTTAAAAACTTGAATTGCACCCACAATCCATGATTGAGACTGAAGTAGTCTGTCACCAGGTACAGGATCCCCGCGTAGTGAAAAACCTCGGGGTAGTGTTTATGATAGATGAGGAAAGCCAAGTGAGGACATATCTGTAGGGCACACGAGTGTTGATTTTTATGGTGTTGGCCATAAGAAGCAAGATGGGAAAGTCCCCAACCAGCTAGCTCCTGCTCTTGGTAAGAGGTCTTACAGTTACCCTGTTGAGACAAAGAAAATGGAGAATGGTCCGAAGACTACTCAAAGCCTGGTATCGGTGGCTGGGGCTTAGTCGTCCCATAGAGTCCCACCCTTGGATTTGGAGAGGGGGAATTGTTGTCTCGAACATGTTGGACAGTGTTCCAGTTTAGTCGTCCAAGTAATAATAGGACCCAGCAGCTTTTTGCTCCCTATCCTTGGTTGAGTTCAGTTTGTTGATTCTTGGGCGATAGTTTGTAGGGTCACGTCTAAATGTGATATCCAGTTGCTGCAATGCCACATTGGAAAAACAAAGAGAGAATCAAATCGTAGAACAACAAAAATTACGTTACATTCAACTGGAGGACAAAGTATATGCAAGGCAAGGAGGTAAATTAAACAAGCTGCAAGACTTACAGATAAGAAGAGATTCATCCCAGTCAACAAAGATTGTGGAGAATTTGCAATACAATCGACTGATGGCTTTCCTTCATAGACAATAACTTTGTCGGCCAAGTAAGTAGCCATAATGAAATCATGCTCAACCACGAATGCGGTTTTCTTAGCGTGGAGGATGAACCTCTTTATGACTTTTGCTGCAACGATACGCTGCTCAGAATCAAGATATGCACTTGGTTCATCTATCAGATAGATGTCTGCAGGCTGCAATATCAAGCAAAAAGTAGGCTGCATATAAGTTAAGTTCAAAGCAGATGCATCATACTGTGCACTTAATTTGTTATTGCTGTAAACTTAGGTAAACTAAAATCAATCAGTTACCTTTCCAAGGCATAGACATAGAGCAACCCTTTGCAGCTCTCCACCAGAGAGTTTGGTAACATCTTGATCCATTAATTGCCCAATTTGAAGAGGCTTCATCACGTCTGTCACAAACTGGGGATGTGTACAGGAATCCCGAATTTTTTCATGAAGCATGTCTTTGACTTTTATTGCACGCTTTGTATTAATTTTCTGGGTCTTGTAGGAAACACAAAGCTCAGGTATCTCCACATCAGAATCAGGTTTCAATAGGCCAACCTACAA
The DNA here is from genome assembly GCF_000346465.2 of Prunus persica. Lineage (NCBI taxonomy): Eukaryota > Viridiplantae > Streptophyta > Magnoliopsida > Rosales > Rosaceae > Prunus > Prunus persica. The sequence continues at coordinate 1,282,001 of NC_034011.1, forward strand.
ATTGAACAAATCAAATGTATGCAATGACTCCACGTATATATCAAGATGCAATTTAATTTTAACATATGATTGAATTGATTAAAAAGAGTGAAAATGTTAAGGACTAGTACGTACCAGCATTCTCATAAATGTAGTCTTTCCGGATCCATTCTCACCCAACATCACAATAATTTGAGAATTGCTAAATTCGCCCTCTATAACTTGAAGCTTGAAGTCTCCCAACGTTTTAGTCATCGATGGGTACCCATACCGTGCATATGTCTCAATTTCCTCACCGCTTTCTTGTGGAGTCTCAGAAACCTAAACAAACAAGACAACAACATGATTATATATCTTTAAAAATATTGATTAAGTGCTTAAAACCAGCATTTTCATTGACAGAATTTATTATCTTACCTTAAAAGTCAAAGATTCATCTCGGAACCTTAGGTTTTCTGTAGGAACAAATCCCGCCAAGAAGATGTTGATTCCTTCTCTAACTGAGAAAGGTAGGGTTACAACTCCATATGCACCCGGCTTCCCATATAAGCAACAAATGTGATCTGATAAGTAGTCTAGGACGCTCAAATCGTGCTCCACAACGATTACATAGCTGAAAATGTAAAGCAAAGCAAAACATCCATTACTTAAACATGCCCAATGTAAGCAAGAAAAGACCCCACAAATATAAGCAATGAAAAGAAAATAAAAAAAATTGGGGGGGCAAGAAGAGAAGAAGAGAGCTATGAAAACAAAACCTATCAGGCCTGATCAAAGATCGGATGACTTTGGCAGCTTTAAGCCTTTGTTTCACATCAAGATAACTTGAAGGTTCATCAAACATGTATATATCTGCCTTTTGCAAAGCAAGAAAAGCAATGGCGAATCTCTGAAGCTCCCCACCAGATAAATTGACTACTTTACGATCTAGAACCTGGTTTAGCTCAAGATCAACAATGACTTCTTCCATCACACCTCTCTCATCTTTCTGTTTGAGCAACTCCCCTACATTGCCTTCAGCTACTTTTGGAATGTAGTCAACGTATTGGGGTTTTATAACAGCCTGTTTAAAGGAAAAATAAAACATATTACATAAAACAGCAAAGGAAATAATATATAAGTGCCCGACTATGCAATTAACTGGACTAAACAACATCACACATAGCATAAGTGTCGGAAACAACCCATGTTCAACACAGAAAAGCCCAAGAACAGAAGGTTAGGCAAAAAATAAAAAACAAAACAAAACAAAACCGGTAACGAAGAAATAATCTATATACCTACCTTCAACTTATCTTCCAAGAGACGAATAAAATAACTTTGCAGCTCCGATCCTCGAAAGTAAGTCAAGATTTCCTGCCAATTTGGAGGATTCTACAAAAGAATAAAAAACAAATTATAGTCATTCAAAAGAATTAATTCATCAAACAAAACTTGAGAAAAATGATCATATACTAAGAAAAGGGGAGAAATTGGAAATATGAAAAAACGATGATATGTAAAGGGTATTACATTGAAACGACCCAAATTTGGTTTGAGCTTGCCAGCCAAAATTTTGAGGGCAGTTGACTTCCCAATGCCATTAGTTCCAACCAAACCAAGAACTTCCCCTGGCCTAGGGACTGGTAACCTGTACTAATTATGTATAATTTAGTTTCTGTTAACTTAAAACACTAAAACCTGAAGCTGATCAAAGTGGTAAGGAAGTAACTGACCTGTGTAATTTAAAAGAGTTAGACCCATAGCGATAGGTTGTGTCTTTGTCCAGTGCCTTTGGCAAGTTGATGATTTCAATTGCTCCAAATGGGCATTTCTACATGATCATAGCCAGAATGAAAACAATGCCTCTGTTAAAACACAACTAGAGTAGATAAAAAGAAGATGAAAACAAGACAAACAAAATACAATCTTCACTCACCTTAACACATATACCACAGCCAATGCACAACTCTTCGGAGATACGAGCAACCTTGGACACAGGTTTGACCTCAATGCATAATTTACCTGCACATTGATGGTTAATAATAGATAACAAGTAGCATTTATGCATAAGAAGTCCATGTACAAAAAAGAAGTAGCATAACATACATACCAGTACGTACGACCGGGCAAGTCCTCTTACATTCCTGGTTACATTTTTTGGGCTTGCATTTGTCAGTGTTCACTATTGCTATGCGAGTCGACCGATTTTCCATCTAAAAGGTGAACAAAATGTTAATGATATGAACCCTACATCCACATGGATAAATCAAATAAACTTATAAATAAATTCAAACCAAACTAGCCACCTGAACATGATCGGCAAAGTCTAGAATTACAAATACACTTTTAGGAAACTCTCAATGCAAAATAAGGGCAATACTAAATGCCTCATTCAAGTTACAACTAAAGATTTTGAAAGAAGAAGAGGTGGTCTTATTTCTTACTTGTGCTCGCTATATGATTATTATGACAAACAAAAATCGTTACATGATGATCTCGAAAACAGAGGAGGAGTTGAAAGAAACACACATACAATGCAGTTGAAGATTGAGAGAGACAGGACTTGAAGAGGAACTTACTGTGTTACTGTAGAAGAAGATAGCTTTGATAGCTTTGAGAGAGAGAGAGAGAGAGAGAGAGAGAGAGGATGATTGATGAATGAAAGGGTATGCGAAGGCTCATGATGAAGAATAGGCTTATTTATACGCAACTCTGATAACGTGTTAAACAAGTTTCTTCTGTTTCCTTATACTTTTTGGTTTTTAATTTTGAAATGATTGGGATTTTTAGATCAGTGTTCGGTTAGGACAGCAAGTCAATACCTGCACAGCACAACATAAAATTACATTTTTGCCCCCAATTAAATGGTGGGTCTCTCCCTTCTGTTTTGTAGGCTTATGAACAGTAACTTGACCCTTTTACCCCTGAGATCTCCTCTCAGCCCCACACCCTTCCTCTTCATCCCAGCCCTCTTTCTCTCTCTCTCTCGCGGCCACCGTCATCATGTCTCCGACGGACGGTTCTGATGCCTCCCCCGTTGGATCTCTTAGTAGGAGGTCTTACGGTTACCCTGTTGAGACAATGAAAGTGGAGCATGGTGGTAGTGCAGTGGGTGGACCGCATATTGCAAATAATATTGGGCGGAAGAGGCTCTTTGGTGAACTCAGTGCAGACCCTGGTACTAGTTCAGTTTCTTTGGTGCATGAGAGAAACGTGTATCCTCAATGCAAAATTATCTCACAGGATTTCAAAAAATCAAACTTAACCAAAAATGGTCTGAAGACTACTCAAAGCCTGGTATCGGTATGTTCTTTTCCTCATAGATCATAGTTCATATAAGATAAATTTACTGCGAATCTGAAGCCTGTGCTAGCTGTGAGGATTGAATTGTGTGATAGATTGGATTTTGAGAATCAACTTCTTTTTTTCCTCCTTGACTGAATTGGTAAGAGACCTGTTTTGAATATCTTGCCCCCAGGAAGTGCTTGATGTGAAACAAAGATTGCACCAAATTGAAATGGAAATGTTAAAGCTTCATTGAAAGCAGCTACCGATGGAGAAAAAAGATGGAAAATGATTCATTTGTCGAATTCTGGTAAAGCCTCTGTGTAACTTGGATCAATTTGCTAAAATATGAAGCTCATTTCTACATATAAATGCTTTCAGTTTTGTTCAGAACTACAATACATGTGTGTGTGTGTGTGTGTGCGTGTGGGAAAGTAGGGGGAGCAGGTGGATGTGTGATAGAATGAAACTATAGTGATGCTGTTTACAAGCTCAGTACCGGGGAAAAGAAAAAGGCTTTTGATCTCTGTATGGGCCAGTGTTCTTTCTGTTTCTTTGATTTTTCTTGTCTTGTTGTCAGCTATGTAACCTGTATTTTAAATTTTTTGTTCATAAACAGTTTATGCAAGAGGCAGATATATTCTTTTTGTTTTTTTTTTTCAAAGAGGCAAATGTAGCAGGATAGTTCAATGTATGACTGGAACTTCTTCAATTATCTATGCATAGGATGAAAGCTAACACTATGATGTGAGGATTATTCACATAAGGTCCTAATCTGATTTTGTGCATTGTTATGGATTTTTCAATTTTTTTAAGCGAAGTAAAATTTTATCAGAAACACAAACATGTTATGAAGAATATTTAACCATTATAAAGACTTGTAATTAGGTCTCTAGGATTTCTTCTGCTCTTCCTCATTAAAATGCATATTTTTCCTCTCTTGACTGATAATCATTTCATTGATCTAGCTTTACTAACTTTTCTGGAATCTAATGCACTTATTCATTTTGAGGTATATTACAGGATTCAGAGAAAAACGTTGAAGTTGACTCAAGAACTGTATTAGTAACAAATGTAAGCTATTTGTGTATGTTGCTGTAAGCTATTTGTGTATGTTGCTCCTTTTTTCTCTTTTTTGGTTGGTAAATACAGAGACCTAAGTAGCCCCAAGATAATTGAGCATTGGTTTTCTCACTAAATTGTTTGTTCCTTGTCTATTAGTACTTGTTTTCTTATTATAAATATAAATTCTTCTCCACAACTGTCATTTGTTTTTGTTAACAAAGCTTATTGATGGACTTCCTCTGATGACTGTCGTGTACCTTGGAGATGGAATCACATGATAATTTAGACACTAAGTCTAAAAACGTTTTCTCTGACATTCCATATGGGGATTTACAGTACCAATCGTCATTGAAGGGTTTTTCACACATTTATATTTCTATGTTGTTTGGAAGTTTAAATTATTTGAGTTATTTGCTTCAATCTTTGTTTTAAGTTGAAATACTTTTTGAACCTTAGAAGATGGCCATAGAGTACGTAGACTGTAATTGAGAGAAACATTAAAGCTCACAATAGTGTGATGAGAAGAGCCTGACTCTATTGCCAACAGAAAATAATTAAAGGAAGGTATTTAATTGGTTGGATTGTAATTCTAAGTAAAGCAGTTGATAGTAAAAGATGGAAACCAGAGGTGTGTGCCGATTCATGCCCGTTATCCTCGCTTTGAGTTCACTTCTTAGTTAATCTAACCAGAAAGCAGGGGTTGTAGAACACTTTTGTTTAAATAAAATGAAAGGTATTTGTGATTAATTTCCATGGAGATATTGCTATTATTCCTTCTGATTTATTTAACGTGTTTTAAATTCTGCATTTGTTGTTCAAAATAACTCATAAGCATACCATGTACTATTTGAAAAAATAAAACAGATACGTTTTAAAGCAATTAAAGAAGCTTTGTCGTTGTTCTTTGCCAACTGTGGAGGGGTTGTCAATGTGGTAATGCTGACAGACATATTAACTGCTAACCGACAAAGGTAACACTTATTTAGTCATCTCTCCTATATCTGAGAAGTACCCAAAGTCTGTTTGTATGTTTTATCTTTGGTTTGGGACAGTTTTATGACAATTCTATTATCAGGGCTGCTTATGTTACCTTTGCTAACGAGGAATCTGTTGACAAAGCCGTGGCATTGAGTGGGACAACATTTTATTCAAGAACTGTGAAGGTGAGCAGTTCCTTATATGTCTCACAGGATCTATTAGGTTATTGATCTGGTAAATTACAAGAAAAAAAGTGGGAAACCTAAAAATAAAAAAAAAAATAAAACAGAACGAAAGAAATAAATAAAAAAGACGAGGGTAGGCCTTATGGAGATTAACATGGTTGAGAGTAGTAAATATGCTACTCAATTGTTCTAACTTTGTCCATGTTCACTGGGCAGTGGATAAATGTTAAAAATGCTATACAATTGCCATTAACTGGTTTTCAAGAGAACCAAGTTGGGATAAAGATAATAAACTGAATAGGCTGATAATATTAAGCTTCTCTTGGGTTGTAGGTGACAACAGAGTTTCTATTTCTGATCAAGGAAAGATTTTTTTTTTTTAAATCTTTTAAAGAGAATTGAATAGATAGAATTCCTCTTTTCTTTGACAAGCTCTTTTATACCCGTGTGTATCCCTCATGTTTCACATTCTATCTCTCTCTTCTATTAAAATTTTCCAATTAAAGTGCACAAGATGGGTACAGATTCTGTTAGTCACAAGGATCTTAGGTTGTAAATTTGAGATTCACCTTTGGAGCACTGACAATAATTTTCGAAAAACTAACTTTTCACCTGTATACTTATTGTATAGGTGCTGAGGAAGGCAGAAGCAGCTTCTGCGGCAACAGCCCCAGCCCAGCTTTCTGCGAAGCCTTTCCACGCACATGGTAACAGAAAGGCCATCCCCAACAAACCACGGTATCCGAGCTCTAGTCTACAATGGCGGAGAGAGCCCAGCACTGATCCAACGGAAGCAGAACAACCATCAGCTCCAGCTAGTGTCGAAGTTGTTTCCTCATCTGCCCCAAAACATCTTTCTGATACAGACAAAGAGGGGAATGCCTCGTCAACAGAGCGCGCTGCAACTCGAAGCACTTAATTTCCAGAATGTCATCATTGGGATGACATACAGCTTACTAACTATACCATACTAAATAACCGCAGGTCAGGGGGCAGATTAGGTTGATCTGTAAAATCTACTTCTAAACTTTTGAAGGCTGTTTTCTATTTCGTTTTTGTTTTTTTTTACGGTCCACATGCCTTTTCTTTCACACACACCATCTCCGATCAACTACTTCCTCTTTTTTCTTTTCTTTTTTTGGGTCAATTACTACTTCCTCTTTAGGATGGATATAGAGGGTGTGCACAACTGCACAGCATGAAAGTGTACTGCGTTAGTTTGTAAAAATAATTCCAAGGCTTACTTTGTTCAGTAATTACTTGGTATATAAAGTTACGGATTATCAGATAATTTGGATGAGAATGTGATGTCTTGATTTTTGTCCATCAGATTGACAGAATTTTTACTGTAATGACAGGTTTTCATAATACTTTGGAATTATTGGGTTGAAGTTAATTGAGGATTTCAATCCCAAAAGGTACCCTGCAAACATAGATAAAAATCATTTGTCTAAGTTTGAATCAGAGGGTTCTATAAGGTTAAAGACTGGACTGGTCTTTCTCCTTAGCCTTCACAATCACTGTAAACCTTGTGAGGAAAATATGTATGGGGTTTTTTTTAATCAAGAAATATGCATGGTTAAGGAGAAGCTTATTAGCCAAGAGCATCATATATGAATAAAAACATGGGGCTTTACCATATAAGGACAAATAGGAAGGCACGAAGACAAAATGGTACATCGCCTTCAAATAATAATAAGCCGGTCCAGTTATTATGACCATGTCATTCTCTGACAGTGGCATTGACAATGGGTGCATTTTTTTGTTAAAATGATTTCTCTCTAATGGAGTTTTCTTATTCACTTTTTTGCTCGACATAAGAAGAAATTGGAGGAAAAACATGAAATAAAATGAAGCAATGAAACATGGATAACCTGCCCAACAGTGACATCCAATAGGTTACTATTTAAGAGTGATATCTATGGATGTTACTTTTAAAATGGACCGGAATAAAGTTTTTTTCCTTTTGCTCCAACCGGAAGAGGAAAGCTTTAATTGTTTGTACTAATTAGACTATTTAAGGCTTGAAGTGGACTTTTAACTAATTTACTCTATATAAAAAAAAAAAAAAAAAGGAAATCCACAAATAATCATTTAAATAAATACATAGTAAGTAATCAGTAGGTGTAAATCTATACAAACTGAATACTACATGAACACAAGTGTAAATCTATACAAACTGAATACTACATCAACAAAGGGTCTAGTTTTTACCCTCAACACTATTTGTACCACATTACAGACTATATCATTTCAGGACCCGCTTGTTTAGACGGCTCTGACCTCTATTAGATGTATGATCTTACAATCTAAAAATGCGATCCTTCTAGCATTACTCTTTCTATGAAATCACATTGCCGTGAGAGTTACACGTAGCTGATTCATCACGACGTTTTTCAGTTTACCAATAAAACGTATATGTTTGGTGCTGGAATACTTGCCAATCTTGGGCTGAAACAGGGAGCTCAGCATCTTCTCCAAGCTTTGTGCAGTGTGTTTAATATGCTTGCTACCACTTGCATCTTGTTCAACCAAAACCCCATACTTGTGCATGTAGCTCCCGTAAACAGGTACAACTGCCTGCACCAAAAGTTGGCATACCTTCTGTCTTAAGCCATCGTCAGATATGACCCAATTGGAGTGCTTCTTGTACCTTTCATCAAAAGCTTCATTGAATGCCTTGAGCAGCTTGTTATCAAAATCCTGGTGATCAAAAGGAAATGAAATTAAACCCTTTTGGCTTAGAAGAGGCAGAAGCTTTCCCCAGCTCTCTCTCAAGTAGAGAGCTGCATAATAGTCCTTGTATTTCTCATGAGCTTCTAACCAAGAATCTCCCATTATATCCCCAAGCTGTGTGCCTTTCATTTGGCTGAAATGGCAGTGATTGTTCATCATGAAAAGGTAGGAGAGGGAGATGTCCTCATAGGCCTTGGACCATGCATCCAAATTTAGCCCAACTTCCTTCATGGTACTATAAATCTGATGGGAAAGAACATCATCATCACCATCATCATACACATCTTGTTTCCAGCTTTGATGGATCTGCAAGACCTGGATCAAGCTTGGCCTATAATCATCTCCTAGCAGTTTATTATAGTAATTAGTTATAAAGCTTACTAGCAAGGGAACGCCACCATCTGAAGGAGGAGAAAATCGCCTTTGCAACTCCACTTGGCTAGGAAGTTCCCAGAAAATCTCACAAGCCCCAATAACAACTCTCTTGATTAAATCCCTTGTCAGGGTTTGAATTTCATCGCAGGCCTTCCCACCAAAGAGCCTGTTAAAATTCAATCTTAGATTTTCCATAACTGTAAATATATCTAATAGCTTCAAGAGCTTGATGGGGTCCTTCTTCATCTTGGTGACATTAGTTCCAAATTGGAGGAATGAAGCAAGTCTAAACTCTTGAGAAATTCTTGCAAAGCAGCACTTCCAAGCATCTGATCCTACCTTCTCAAAGACATTGTTGCATAGTTTGTACTCAAGCTCAAGCAGATGCTTCACAACCAACTCCAAATGCTTCCCCCATTGGTCAATGCAGGAGTCAATGCTCTGCCTATCAACAAACTCTGTGATCTCTATCTCAAGGTAGTCCAGATCAAGAGCCTGCAAGCTTCTTCTAGCACTCAAACTCCGAGCTTCAGCGTACACGAATATGCACTTTTCAAGCCGATCAGCAGCATTCAATCTCTCAACTATGGCTTGAAGCTTTTGAATTGCAAGCACTGATAATGGTGATGAAGCAATGCTGGTGATTGTAGTAGCACTGCTTTCCATTAATGAAATTATGAATTCAGCTTCAAGTTCGTTGAATGCCTCGTTGAGAAGCCCTCCGTCACGACGAGCTGAACCCTCGATTGCATGCAACTCCTGTAGAATTCTGAGAGCTTTCTTCACACTCAAAAGGCTTCGATCATTGGTAAATGCATTGCCTTCCAAAAACTCAACAATGTCCTGCAGCCACTGAGTTGCCAGCTCACAGTTGTCAGCAAGAAACCTCAATGCTTCTTCAAGCCGTTTCATGGCTGAAAGATAAGCAGGAAGATCAGAACATGATGCAAAAGAGAGTGCCTTCTCAAGCTCTCGAACGACATCATAGGCTTTGAGAACAGCAGCAGCAGGGCCAATGGCACCATTGATTTGGTCCCTAATTGCAGAATATCCACATCTTTGCATGGTGATGGGCCTCATTGCAGCTTCCAAAGATGGCAATCTCTGCTTCATGCCTTCCAACCTAGACCCAGTTTCATCAATAGCTGAAGAAAGAGCCGTAGATTTCTCAAGACTAGCCTTTAACAATTGTTGGGTAGCTTTGAGTTTCTCAAAACTTTCAACATCAGCCATTGCCAAAAGAAGTATCTATCTATCTATCTATCTATCTATCTTTCTCAGAATCCCCAACAATTGACTGAACCTTTTATAGTGCACCAAGAATTTAGAAGAGTGCAGTAAAAAATTCTGTCATGGTTTCTTCTACACTACTCATTTACTTTCCACCAAACTTACCAAATCAGATAAAGAGAGTAACCATATTCAAACCAACCCTCACTTGCAAGATAAACACCACATAAGCCTCAACTACCATGTACTGAATTTCCTTGGTTCTAATACTTACTTGCAAACAAACAAACATAACATATTAGGGACCCCAACCACCAAATTATATACATACATATAAAATGTACAGCTACATACTTAAGAACAATCAGACTATCTCTTCTAACTTGTGTGGAATTCTGAAACTTTAGTCGTTTCGTACACAAATTCTTCTCTGCAAAAGAAAGATTTAGGGCGCTGTCCAAAAATTGTTTGCCCATAATTAACTTCCCAAAAGTCCTCCAAATTTTGTTAGAACATCATTGATATAAGTTTAGGATGATGAAGGTTATGAACAGTTTATTTTTTGATTTATTTTTTTGGTTTCTTGAAGTAATTGTTTCTTTTGCGTAACTAGACTGCTGGGTGTTGCTTGCTTTTAAGATACTATGAGGTCAATTATAGAGATTATGCGTGCGCCCACCTTCACTTCACCTTTATTCCGGAAGGGAGAACAAAACAATGTTGTAGCAATGGGCAAGGAAGCTCACTAATGTTTTTCTTTTTGGTCAGTAAACCTTAGGAAGCTCGCTAATGTCTGCTTTGTCTTTTACAAAAAATCCAGCCTAAACCCTCACTTAGAAAGCTCCCGTTTTCGCAGATTGAACTTCCTTGGATTGAAATTCCCATGTTTAATCTCACAAGATGAAAATAAAGCATGTTCATTCCCATATTTGAGAACGCCGGTAAATGAGGAGCAGAGGAAAAATCATTTTTACCCATTTCCATGTTTGATTTGTACAATATTATTATAAATGAAAAGTTATTTAGATTTCCAACAATGCCCTCGATTAGTTTTTCATTTTACTTCTGGTTTGTGTGAGTTTTGATCAAGTTCCTCCTAAAGACTGTTTAGGTTGGGTAGGTAGGGGGGCGTGGCTGAAGAGCAAATCACTCAGGAATCGAAAAATTAATCCGAAAATCAAACTCCTAGAAATGCAATGGTGTCTGAACTTTGGGCCCATCAAATTTTGTGTGGTCATTAAAAAATCTATTAAAATAATGAAGGTCCAGGGAAATATCAATTGATAGCAATGTCTAACACAAAGCTTAATAAAAGAAAATGAGTCGATAAACTTGATATTAAAATATGTGAGGCGAAACTTGCTGGGGGTATTGACAGCAACAGCTAATACAAATTGAAAACATGAAATGTTACAATTAACAACAGAAATGTATACAGTGGGCATCACTACAAATTTACTTTGAATATATTGTGGATAGCAGCAATAGTCCTAACTATCCACTTACTGGGAAAAACCAAAAAGCAAAAGAATTCTATAACAGAGGCGATCCTCGGTAAAAACACGAAAATTAAGTGCAAGTGAGATGAATATAGATAGGCCTCATGCTGCAAGCAGACTCGTACTAACAAAGGTTCAAGCAAGAATAACAGCTGCAAAATTAGGCTTGTTGTCCAATCAGAGGCCGCCCTTCTGTTTCAAGGTGATCTTGTCCCCAAGACTGAAGGGCAATGCCTCGAGTCTTGCTTCTAATTCTGATGTATCCACTGAGCTTACCATCTGCTTGTTTCTCAAAACTCACATTCACCAAAGTATCCTCCCCAAAAACACTCTTTGGGTACAGAGGACTCCACATTCTCCTTCCAGTGTCGATCTAATGCCCAATTAGCCAGGGATGAGCAGGAATTAATGACCATCAATCATCCGCCCAGAAGGCGTAAAGATTTTAAAAAGAAAATACACGTACTCCTACATGCATGTTACACGTATTTATGCACCTATGGAAAATGTCAATATTGAACTGTATTTTGTTTACATTATGACATGGTGGCTAAGTTTTTACGTAAAAGTTTGGATTTGTATAAAGAGAAATAGAAGACATAAATTTCAAATGATTCTCTCTGTCTAGTCATTTCAACATTCAAATTCAAAAGATTCCATCTGAATTTAGTTTAACATAAATTGTACTTAATGAAAAATAAACATAGATTGTATTGCATTTAATGTTTCATGGTGATGTAAACACTGTTACAAACCTATCGTTTTAAATTTGTCCATCAAAATGGAACATAAGTAAAACTGAGATTGTTTTGTCTCTCAAGAGTGATGCCGCGTCTAAAAGGTCAAACTTACCATCATCCAGGATATCTAATCTCTGATTTGATGGTATCCAATTCCTACACTCTGAATAAATGAATAAAAGAAAAAGGAGAGAGAGAACTTAAATATAAAAAGGGGTTGAAATCTCAATTCTAACAATTCCAAAACTACACTTCTAACCTTTGATAACCTATACTGCTTCAAATCACCAACTGAAAGATTTCTGAGTCAAAGGTATCCCAAGTGCGACTCATAGGAATAATTGTGCACAATAGGAAAAAAACAAGCTCATTATTTTTTTTAAAATCTAATGCCAGGGTGTGCATGCCCAAGGTTATCAAATAAAATGTCCCTTCCCCTGTATGCAAAACATAATTTTTTGCATAGTAAATTTTTGTTTATTCTTTCATATGTACACTTTTAGCATACCTTCAGAACAAGTTATCTAGCCTTCATGAACCACATTATATCAAGGGGGAATGCAAAAAAACATATGTTGCAGTAAATCTTCGAGCAAGAAAAAACAAAAACAGTTGTTGCAATAAATCTTGAGTGCAATACCTGGGATTCTGCCATATCTTGATGTTTCAAACATTTCCTTAAGGCCATATCAGCGAGCTATGTGCCTCATCAATAGTGTGAACACGATTTAAATCTGAGATGGCTGGTGTCTAATTTTCAATTTTTTCTTCAAACAAAGCCAGTTCCAAACTCAAATACTTACAGGTTGCAACTGGTGACAAGCATAAAAGTTTGTAAGAAGTTATTAATATAGATCCTCTAATGTAAAGAGTTAGGACAACCTTACGATGAATACTAATGCAGTAGAACATTTTAGATAGAAAATAAAGGATATCTATATACAAGTACTATAGCCACACTATTCAATGATACTTTAGCAGTTTCTTAATTTAAGGTTTTATGTTTCTGTATTCTATTTAGGGGGATGGGGGCAGGGAAGATAATGATAGAAGTGAGCTCACAAGTGTAATTTTTCTGAGGGATGCCAAGGGTCATTAGTCATGACTCACAACTAGTCATCAAAAGCCATAAAGGCCAAGACTACAAATCAGAGGCTCTACTTTTGTTTCTTAGAATGGTTAGCCTTTGACTTCATAGTTCCTTTGAAAACCTTAGGGTTTGTTGTGATTAACAGAGATATGTTTTCCTTTTTCCCTTTCAAGGAACACATTTCATCACCAGCTAAATATTTCATCGTCTCATTGCACTCTTCAATATGTCAGCGTGTATTAAAGTCAAGGCTACTCAGATTTTGTATCAAAGAAGTACAGAAACGTTGAAAAAGATTGAGCTGAAGTTGGCAAAGTAAAGATGCCAAAGATTCCATTATTAGAAACCGGTATGAACTAAAAATAGTAGTTCCGCTATTTTTATACATTTTGAGTCTCCATTTATGATCCCCTCGTGATGTTGATCAGCCCACAACCATGGGCTAGAAAGAGCAAAAAAGTTTGGTGAAATCACGTGACAGAGAGATACAAAAAGACAGGTAAGGGATTCCAGTCTACAAAAACATTACAATTATATTAAGGCTCTTTTCTCAGCATGTTCTAAAATAGCAGTTCCAGTTTGTAATCACAATAAGGGCTTCAAGAAGAAAAGTCTGAAATATCCGTAGAAATTTAAATTTTGCTCTCTTTGACGCCACACCATAACTGCTTTTAGCTTTAGTACCAATTGGTTTACTTAAGCGGGCAATAAGGGAGACGAATATCTGTACATAACTATCATAAAGGACGACAACGTGAAAACCTTCCAGAGTCAAGTCAAACAAGCCTTAGATTCCTTAACCAAAAGAAAATAGTATATATGCTATCAACCTTAATGCAATTTTATTTTCAAATAAAGATACTTAAGAATCAGACAACCCTGATTTGTAAACAGATGGTAATGATATCATAGGTGCCCCCAGCTCAACACAGTTACCACCTATGCAAAGGCCCAACAACTCTATGTCAAGTTACAATAATAGAACTATTAATGAGAGGAAATGGACTTAAAAGTTTATTCATCAGACAGACTTGAAATAGGAGCTGATAGGAGCTAATAGGAGCTACATACATAGAGAATTTCAATCTTACAACATATAATGGAAATTTGTCATTATATTCAAGTGAATACAACTTGACATAACTTATTAAACTGCTAACAGATGACACTCCATAAGTACATGGCACAGTGAAAATCATAAATGAGTTCACCAAAACAAGATGTTGCTAAAAGAACAAGATGAAAAAATGACATGGTAAACGAAACAATTATGCTCAGACCAAAAAAGAAAAGCAACAATTATGAACTAATTATTTTCATCCTAACCCAGCAATAACTATAAACTCCTAAAAGCAATTGAATTACAAGTAATGAAACAATCTTCAAACAAATAAGATGCAAAAAATGAGTTATGTACAGATCTACCAACCTCCCATGTTCAAGGATCATTTTGGAGATGGTAAGGAGATGTAACATGTATCCCATGGTCTACAGTCAGCAGTATTAAGAATAAGAATATGCACCTGCACATTAACCATATTACTTCAGAACAAGATGCGCAAATTAAATATGATAACTTTTTTAAAATAAGAATTCTTCATGCAGAAAGTAAACACCTAACCTTTTGAATGTTTCCATATCATTCCTGATTTGCACATGTAGTGGGCTGATGCAACCCATGAACCAATGTTGTATATGTAATCTCATCTAAACCTACACCTTTACTGGACATATGATCACATACTTCAAAAGCTTCTTCCACCATCCTTTCTTTGCAAAATCCATTTGTTAAGGCATTATAGGTAACGGCATCTGGGGCAATTCCCATTTTTGCCATCTCGCATAGAAGTTTAGTTGCTTCTTCCATATTGCCTAGTTTAGAATACCCATCAATCATGACAGTGTAGGTAATCTTATTAGGTTGTATGTTATCTGAAGACATCTCCAGAAAGGCACTCCTTACTTTATCCATTTGGCCTAGCTTACAATAACCATGAATCAGTGCAGTGTAACAAACAACATTTGGCAACAAACCATCCTTCCTCATTTCATCCAGAAGGCATTTTGCATCCTCAACATCGCCAATATTGCATAGTCCATGTATAAGAGAAGAATATGTGCCACAAGATGGTTGAATGCCCTTCTTTTTCATGTCACAACGAAGACCAAGGGCAGCAGTCATATTCCCATCTGTGCAGTATGCTCTGATTAGTGTATTATAAACAACTGAATTTAGTTCCACTTCCTTATTCACCAACTTACTGAAGAGATTTTCACCCTCTTTCATTCTTCCAGCTTGACAGTACCCATCTATCATCACCCCATATGTATAGACATTGGGAACAAGACCACGATTTTCACACTCATCCCAAAGTTTAACCGCATCGTCCACTTTTCCCATATTACATAGGCCATGCATTAGCAAATTATAAGTGTAAGTATCTGGTTCAATTCCTTGTTTAGCCATCTCTTCCTTAAGCTTAAAACCTTCCTCCACTTTTCCCTCCTTGCAACAACCCAAGATAAGTGTGTTGTATGAGATTCTATCCAATACCAAACCTCTTTCTAGCATCGGTTTGAGTAGCATAACAACCTCTTGCATGCTACGAGATTCACAAAGTCCATGAATTAGAGCATTTGAGGTCGCTGTGTTGGCTGCAACTCCTTTCTCCCATAGCCTAAACCAAAGCCCAAGTGCCTCAGAATGCTTTCCATCTTTACAGAGCCCACCAACCAATGTGGTAAGCAAGCTATCACTGGGCCTAAAGTTTCTTAATAGCATTTCAGTAGTGAATTTTAGTGCAGAATCAAACCTAGACTTCATGCATAACCAGTGAATAACCGAGAAACAAACAGCTTGGTTTATGGATAAACCACCAGATATAATCTTGTCTAAAACTTGCTCAGCATGATCAAATTGATCACTTCTACAAAACCCCTGCAGTAGAGAATTAAGAGTAACAGAATTGGGAGTTAACCCATTGGATAACATATTATCCCTTATCTTTAGTGCCTCACTAATATTTCCCGTTTTACAATATCCATCAATCAATGTGTTATAGACAACCTCGTTCGGGACAAATCCTCTGTTGCACATTTCCTTCAAAACACAATTTGCATCATGAAACTTCTCCAGCTTTATCAAACCATTAATGAGCACACTATATGTTATAAGACTCGGGCTCACATTGTTTTCTATCATCTTCTTCTTAAACTGGAAGGCCTCTACTAATCTTCTGCTCTTACAGAGCCCATGAATAATATTATTGTACGTAACCACATTTGGGACAATACCCAGCCCCTCCATTTTCGAAAACAAACCTATTGCATCATCAACCTTTCCTCCCTTACAAAATGCATTAATCGCAGTAGTAAACAAGTAAACATCAGGAGAAACACCTCGGCACATAACTTCAAATACATCATAACTCTTATGAAGTTCGTTAGCCTTCACTAAAGAACTCAACAAAAAGTTACAAGTCTTCAATGATGGAAAAACACCCTTTTTAGAAAAAATTACAAACGCATCAATGGCATAACCAAAACCCATATTCTTGAATTGCGTACAGTAAACATGAATCAACAAATCCAATGCCTGAACCCCAAGACCTTGTGTGGACACGGTATTCAAGTCTAACATGGCAATGGCAATCTCCATATGCCTTTGATTGTGGTTAGCATATAAAACTGGCACATTCCCATCAATCAAACGGATCAAAAGCAATCTCGCAGGCGACACAAGATTCGAAAGAATAAGCAGACGAACTAAAACACAAAAGGATCGTACAGTAAACTGAAACTTAAAAGATTCAGAAGCAAAGTAAAAGAAATGAAGAGCTGTTTTGGGGTTCACATTGGAGCTAATGGAACAGAATACCCTATCAAATTCATGAGAGGACAAAAGGGGTATCAGAGCTTTACATTTAGAAGAATCCAGAGATGGTTTTGAAAGAATAGAAGATACCCAGTTGTGCAAACTCTGATTGGGAGGCTGTGGTTCCTTCGGAACCTGTAATGGTGGCGGTTGAGGAGGCTCTTTGGGGCGTTGGAGGTTGCAGGTAACGCACGTTAAGGGGCGGTTGATGCGGAAGAGAAGAGTGGGTTTCGAGATTGAAAGCCTTCTAAGATCCATAGGAAAATGCATGTCATTAGTTGTTTTGGGTCTCTGGATTTTGTGGATTTTACTCAAGGGTTTTATGCCATTGCCACTGGCGGAGCCACCATGGGGTCAATGGCAGCCATGAAAATGGGCTTGAAGGTCCCTACCCCTTAAAGTTGCGTAACAGCTGCTCAACGGAAGTCCAGAGAAGGAGAAGGAGCTAGCCGTCGTCGCAGGGTTTTTGTCAGCCTCTTTGTTAGGCCATCAAGTCATTGAGGATTTGTGCTGGGTGAGGAAAATGGAGGGGCTGCGTTCTGGGGATGGTCGAGGAAGGGTTAGGGGGGGTTAGGTTGTTTTTCTTCTTGTTTTTGTTTTTGTTTTTGTTTTTTGTTTTTTAATAGTAATTTTTACTTTGAGAGCCCATCCCTATTAACAATTTATCGAATATTTTAAACACGTTTGCTAATATCACTTTATCTATTTTTAAATTTGTTTTTGTTTCAATAGCTTTTTCTTTTTTGGTACTATTAATTTCTTAAATCGTTTTAATTTTATTTTTATCAAATAGCTATTTAGTCGCTTCGTACACAAATTGTTTGCCCATAATTAACTTCCCAAAAGTCCCCCAAATTTTGTTAGAACAGCATTAATATAAGTTTTAGGATGATGAAGGTTATGAACAGTTTATTTATTGATTTATTTTTTGGTTTCTTGAAGTAATTGTGTATTGGGAATCGAAAAATTAATCCGAAAATCAAACTCCTAGAAACGCAATCGTCTCTGAACTTTGAGCCTATCAAATTTTGTGTGGTCATTAATAAATCTATTAAAATAATGAAGGTCCAGGGAGGTATCAATTGATAGAAATATCTAACACAAAGCTTAATAAAAGAAAATGAGTCGACAAACTTGATATTAAAATTATGTGACAGGCGAAACTTGCTGGGGCTATTGATAGCAACAGCTAATACAAATTGAAAACATGAAATGTTACAATTAACAAAAGAAATGTATACAGTGGGCATCACTACAAATTTACCCTGAATATATTGTGGATAGCAGCAATATGTCCTAACTATCCACTTACTGGGAAAAACAAAAAATCAAAAGAATTCTATAACAGATGCGATCCCCGGTAAAAGCGCAAAAATTAAGTGCAAGTGAGATGAATATAGATAGGCATCATGCTGCAAACAGACTAGTACTAACAAAGGTTCAAGCAAAGAATAACAGCTGCAAAATTAGGCTGGGTTGTCCAATCAGAGGCCGCCCTTTTGTTTCAAGGTGATCTTGTCCCCGAGACTGAGGGCAATGCCTTGAGTCTTGCTTCTAATTCTGATGTATCCACTGAGCTTACCATCTGCTTGTTTCTCAACACTCACATTCACCAAAGCATCCTCCCCGAAAACACTCTTTGCGTACAGATTGGCAGCGAGGACTCCACATTCTCCTTCCAGTGCCAATCTAATGCCCAATTAGCCAGGGACGAGCAGGAATAAATGACCACCAATCATCCGCCCAGAAGGCATAAAGAGATTAAAAAGAAAATACACTTACTCCTATATGCATGTTACATGTATTTATGCACCTATGGAAAATGTCAATATTGAACTGTATTTTGTTTACATTATGACATGGTGGCTAAGTTTTTACGTCACGTGTGCTACACTACTCCACTTCCATCAATTAGGTACTCTACCAAGCACTGGTAACGTATCACACTTGTAAAGGTGACCAACATGGCACTACCATTGACAACTATGTCAACTTCTTAAATGATTGTTGTAGAAAATTATATCATATGTACACATGTATATGTTTGTATGCTTGCATGTAAATAGATATGTATGATTCTGTGCATCATGAAAAGAATAATTTATTTCTTCAACATGTAAATAGATATGTATGATTCTGTGATTCTGTGTATGATAAACATGGTTAATAGAGTGCCAAAACTTACGGTGGAGTCAGGCACTTCATGTTAGTCGCTTTAACAACATGATTCAGAAATTCCTTCTCGTCCTGAATAACAGTATTTACAGCAACCTGGGGAAAACAGTGTGTTAATGCATGGTAGAATCCAAATGCATCTACCAAGGAAGAGCAGGGGTGGCAAGAAAGAAATTGTAAACTAACATATAAGATACACATTGCTTGTGGATGAGAACCCAAACAAAAGTCCACAGTAAGGAAATGTTATCAAGTTATAAAAAAGAAATCATAATTAAGGACATCTAAGATTCACATTGTCATTTAATGTGAGAACGAAAACACAGGTCCACAAGCATTAGATATGTAAAGATGATGCATGAGCTAACACCCAAGGACGATTCCGAACCAACACCATCTACAAGAGCCTCCTTTATTCAGCAGTAATTAGATAACACGAAAGCAATTACCCAAGTTGCATCATGTATGGTGCAACAACCACACAACGTATCCACTAGCACGAGCCCACTGATATACTACTGAATCTATGCCATTAAGAAACTCACAACTATCATTATAACCATAATAATAGCTACCATAATTATTATACTACAGCTTTATTACCAGCACAGCATCATCATAATCATAACCCGAAACTCAAGCAATTAAATATCAATGAAGAGGTTCATCATATAAATGCATGTCTTGTAAGCCATATCTGAACATTGGCATTCGTGAACATAAGCATAACATGATCAATTGATGATCATGTAATTGGGTTCAAAGACATCATATCCTTTTGGGTCGTTGTGAAACCATTTCAAAGAAGAAGCATCTAATGATCATATCAATGAAGAACCAAAAAAAATTACAAAAAATAAAATAAAATGAAAAACCATATCAAATTACCGTACCTTGTTCTCCCACTCAAACTCAGCCCACATTGTCCTAAATGACACGTCAGCACATGACGCAGGAGAGATGTAATCCATTATATCAATATGAATGTCATTGAGAACAATAACTGTTCTCTCAAGCACATTTGAAGAAGTCTCATATACAATGTTACCGAATATAACTCCCGTTTCAGTTGAAGAGACCTTAATGTTAGCCTTTATCTGTTTGCTTGATTCCGGAGCTAGCGTATAGTTTTGTGGACGCTCAACAAGTTTCAGATCACCCATTGTCGCCAACTCCAAGCACAAATTCTGAAGGGTTTCCTTGGTTCGATTGATGACGGTAACATCAAGAACAATGTCATAATGATTAACTGTTACATAGGCTTCAGCATAAACAGGATCACTGAATCCTGTGAGTTGAAGAATGCGGTTGAGTTTGTTTGCATCATCTCTATCCTTTGTGAATTCTCCAGTAGCACGTTTGAGATCATCTTGAACCGCATCTTCCAACTCGAGCTGGCTCAAACCCTGAAAAAAAAATTGTGTACATATAAAAAGGCATCCAAAGTTCCAAACTATGTGATGAAAACAATGGTTTTAGCAGTCTATCCGAATTGAGACAAGAAAAGCCTAATGCTGCCTTACCTTTCTGCTCTTAAGATGGTAGAAATCAATAAGGTCATCTGGTTGTGCACTCAATATCTGGGCTTTAGCTTTAGTTTCCTCTGTTTCGAGGAGCTGCTTATCTGCAAGCATTTTCACAAAGCTCTGTCTGCATGACTCTAGCCATATCTTCCTCACTTCTTCACCTTTATGGCATAGTAACCTGATGCAAAGAACTATTCTATCTCGAGAATCATTATCAATCGGATGTGGAAGGACCGAGGATTGACCCAATTGAAGCATAGAGACCATGATCAACAATGCCTGTGTAGTTGCCTTGTTCACTTCAGCCTTTGAAGGCTGAATCTCTTCCAATCTCAAAACCAGCTTTGTTAATGTGCAAGCTACAACTGTCTCAAGGAAAAAATCACCCGAGAGAATCAATGATCTCAAGTTCCCCACGGAAGCCAAAGATCCTTGAACCAGGACAGGTGCAGACATAGCAGTTTCCAGTGCAGCAGACTGGGTGGCATAGGTCCCATCTGCAAGGATCACAGGCCTCCTAGAAGACACAGTGGTCGAGCTTACCACCTGAGAATTCTTTGTAGCATCTTGTGCCTCTTTTTCCTCAGAAGCTGTGTAAAATGGGAGATCCCCAAGACACTGCTTAATGGTTGCAATCCCACTCTCAACTTCAGAGAGCGAGAGACAATACTCCCCGATAATCCAGAGGGAATGAGTGCAAACCCTCGAATTGCGGATCTGGTAGAAAGTATCTAGCAGCCTCGTTATTACAGAAACACGCAGCTTGGGGTTGGTTTCAATAATCTCACGCACAAAAGCAGCCACATCCAGGGCTGAAGCAACATTGGTATCGCCCAAGAAATCCATCAAAGGATGCACCACCGTGCTCGCCACCTCAGGAAACTTAACTGCGCATGCATATATTGCTTGCACTAACATCTGCCTATACTCCCCGTTCTTCTCAAGCTCCCCACTCTGGGTCTTCACGACCTCCTTCTTCAACATCATCACAACCTGATTAATATTCCGGGAAGTAATCAAATCAAGCACAATATCAAGAGTCTTCCTCCTAATATCCACATTCGGACTTGACAGTGCCCTCAGCACATCCATAACCAACTCAACCATAATCTCCCTATGCGAAGCCTTGAGCTCACTAATCCTATCCAGCAAAATCAACTTCACATTGTTATCGCTCTGCGACAACAACAACTGAGAATAAGTGTTGGCTGCTGCTTTTATGGCCGTAGGTGCCGAAGACAACGACACAAGCGTTCCAGCACACTCATAAACAACGGCACTCGACGGTGCATCCAGCAACGATATAATAATCTTAATGTACTTGGATTTCTCACCCTTATTCACTCTACAGACCTTCTTAATCAATTCCAACACGACCATTTGGAGCTGTTCCCCCCACTCAATAATCCTACTGATATGTGTAAACAAATAATTCACAGCCCTATCTTGCGCGCAATTAAAGAGCATAAGGAAAGCATTTCGCTTACTGGAAGGGTCCTGCTCGGAGGCCAAGAACCGATCGATGATCTCCGGCGCGCTATCCAGCAATGTCTCCCCCTGCGGAAGCCTATACACGAACATGATCGCCAGCACGGCATTTCGTCGAACAAATGGGTGGCGGTGCTCCAAATTGGTGAGAATCGAAGGGATCAGAGGCTCGATGATCTCGGCCTCGTTCAATCGGCAGAGAAATCGCAGCGTAACGCCTCGGATGTACTCGTTCGGGTGCTGAAGATTGTTGCGGAGGTTCTGGCAGATGAGGATCATCTCCGGGAGGATCTTGCCTTTGGAGTCGGTTTTCTCTACGATCTCAAGGTAGAGGAGGAGGAGCTTCTGGACTGTGTGGTCCTCGGAGGGCAGTACGTATCGGATGATGGTGATAAAGAGGTGGGGAATGGTGTCGCCGTTGAGGAGGAGCATGATGGCCTTCTTGAGGGCTTCGATCTTCAATTCGACGTCGTTTCCTTCAAGGGCTTCTTTAATCTCGTTGGCTAGGGCTGGTGTGCCTTTGTCGAAGTGGACGAGGAGAGTGCATGACTTCTCCATCATTGGGGATCCGAATCGGAATTGGATCTCAGGGAATCAGAAATGCCGGATCTAAATGAGAGAAATGAGAAGGAGGAGAAGAACAAGAAGAGATCTGGGTTTGTTTTGGTTGTGGTGGATCCGATTTGGTGTCTGGTGTTGGCTTTGGCTTAGATTGGAAGTGACTACTGCTGAATTTATCTTGTGTTGCGCCTAAGGAATTTGTCTCGTGTTGCGCTCAATCATTTATCAAGTAGAAAGTTTGGTGTTTGGCCCCTTTAGGCTTTGATGTTTACAATTTGGAGAGTTTTAAATCGCCCCGACGGCATGGCATGGCGCTGGTTTTTGAGAAGAAAATATATTTCATTAAAAAAAACCATGAAACATACAGAGTGAGTAAACCAAGATAAAGATTCAAGAATTAGTGACAGGCCCAAAGGGCCCAACAAGAAAATAAAAACAAGTGTGAGGCCTTGATAATAAAAATATGGAATAGAAAGGTAACAATATAAAAAGCAAGCTCGCAAGAATACAAATGATTTGAATTTAATTTGTATATTTTTTATTAAATTAAAGAAAATGGCTTGATAATTAAAATAATTTAAATAAATATCTCTCTCTCTCCCTTTAAAAAAATAAAAGTCACTCAAAATATTTTGGCATATAGAGCTTGTGGTCATCCTTTACAAACCGATTTCGTAGCGTAGGGAAAATCTTACATGGGCCAAATGAGAAGGGAGAAATTTACTTTGATGTTAACCACAAATTAATTACAATTATTATTTATACCATATTTATTAAGTTCGATAAACATTTTATCAATAAATGTGTTACGCATAACATTATTCTTTTCTCAAACCATATAGTATTTTGTTCAAAAACTTGGGACATTGATCCATGACTAACATAAAATTAGTTGAGCAATCTTGCTCTTCCAACTTTTGATATTCATTCAAATCAAGCTTTTATTAATTAAAGATTGAAAGCAATTACCCAAATACGTATGAATTAATCTATTTTTTTAAATTGAAATGTTGCAGTTTTAATTATTAAATTGTTTTATTTTATTTTATAAAAAAGCAATAAACTTTTATTAGATCAATAAGAAAAAGTAGTACAAAGGACATAGACTCTATAACAAGATGACAGACGTGGGTAAAACTTCCCCAAGTCAACTGCAAAAGATGAAGTAATGATCTGGAAAACTCACACAGCTTAATAAAAGAAAATGAGTCCATAAACTTGATATTAAAATATGTGACAAGCGAAACTTGCTGGGGGTATTGATAGCAACAGCTAATACAAATTGAAAACAGGAAATGTTACAATTAACAACAGAAATGCATACGGTGGGCATCGCTACAAAATTACTTGAAAAATATTGTGGATGGCAGCAATACGTCCTAACCATCCTCTTACTTGAAAAGCAAAAAAAGCAAAAGAATCCTATAACAAACACGATCCTCAGTAAAAGGTTGAAGCAAGAATAACAGCTGCAAAATTAGGCTGTGTCCAATCAGAGGCCGCCCTTCTGTTTCAAGGTGATCTTGTCCCCAAGACTGAGGGCAATGCCTTGAGTCTTGCTTCTAATTCTGATGTATCCACTTAGCTTACCATCGGCTTGTTTCTCAACACTCACATTCACCAAAGCATCCTCCCCGAAAACACTCTTTGCGTACAAATTTGCAGCGAGGACTCCACACTCTCCTTCCAGTGCCGATCTAATGCCCAATTAGCGAGGGATGAGCAGAAATTAATGACCATCAATCATCCGCTCAGAAGGCGTAAAGAGATTAAAAGGAAAATACACTTACTCTTATATGCATGTTACATGTATAAGCACCTCTGGAAAATGTCAAAGTTCAACTGTATTTTATTTACATTATGACATGGTCACTAAGTTTTTAAGTCATGTGCACATTTGTAGAGGTGGACAACATGGCACTACCATCGACAACTATGTAACCTTCTTAAATGATTCTTGTATGAAATTATATATATGTATATGTTTGTATGGTTGCATGTAAATAGCTATGTACAATTCTGTGCATCATGAAAAGAATAATTTATTTCTTCAACATGCAACAGAGTAAATGATAAACATGGTTAATAGAGTCCCAAAACTTACGGTGGAGTCAGGCACTTCATGTTAGTCGCTTTAACAACATGGTTCAGAAATTCCTTTTCGTCCTGAATAACAGTATTTACAGCAACCTGGGGAAAAGAGTGTGTTAATGCATAGTAGAATCCAAAGGCATACCATACCAAGAGCAAAATTACAATAAGGATGACAAGAAATAATTTTTAAACTGAAATATAAACACATTTGCTTTTGGAGGAGAACCCAAACACAAGTCCACAGAAAGGAAATATTATCAAGTTGTAAAAAAGAATCATAATTAAGGACATGTAAGAAGCACATTGTCATTTGATGTGAGAAAAGAAAACACAAGTCCACGAGCACTAGATAAGTAAAGATGATGCATGAGCTAACAACCAAGGATGATTCAGAAGCAGCACCATCTGCAAGAGCCTACTTTATCCAGCAGGAATTAGATTAACATGAAAGAAATTACCCAGTTTGCATCATGTATGGTGCAACAACCACACAATG
Organism: Prunus persica; assembly: GCF_000346465.2. NCBI lineage: Eukaryota > Viridiplantae > Streptophyta > Magnoliopsida > Rosales > Rosaceae > Prunus > Prunus persica. The sequence goes on from NC_034011.1 coordinate 1,307,359, forward strand.
TATCCACTAGCATGAGGCATTGACATACTATTGAATCTATTCCATTAGAAAGCTCACAACTATCATTATAACCATAATAACCATCACCATAATTATTATATTACAGCTTTATTATTGGCACAGCATCATCATAATCATAACCAGTAAATGTCACTGAAGAGGTTCATCATATAAATGCATGCCTTGTAAGCCTTATCTGAACATTGGCATTCGTGAACTTAGGAATTAAATGAAAAATGGATCATTATGTAGTCGGGTTCAAAGGCATCATATCGTTTTGGGTCATTGTGAAACCATTTCAAAGAAGAAGCACCAAACGATCACATCAATGAAGCACAAAAATTTAAAAATAAAATAAAATGCAAAACCATATCAAATCAGGGTACCTTGTTTTCCCACTCAAACTCAGCCCACATTGTCCTAAATGACACATCAGCACATGATGCAGGAGAGATGTAATCCATTATATCAATATGGATGTCATTGAGAACAATAACCGATCTGTCAAGCACATTTGAAGAAGCCTCGTATACAATGTTACCAAATATAACTCCTGTTTCAGTTGAAGAGACCTTAATGTTTGCCTTTATCTGTTTGCTTGATTCCGGAGCTAGCGTATAGTTTTGTGGACGCTCAACAAGTTTCAGATCACCCATTGTCGCCAACTCCAAGCACAAATTCTGAAGGGTTTCCTTGGTTCGATTGATGACGGTAACATCAAGAACAATGTCATAATGATTAACTGTTACATAGGCTTCAGCATAAACAGGATCACTGAATCCTGTGAGTTGAAGAATGCGGTTGAGTTTGTTTGCATCATCTTTATCCTTTGTGAATTCTCCAGTAGCACGTTTGAGATCATCTTGAACCGCATCTTCCAACTCGAGTTGGCTCATACCCTGAAAAAAAAAAATGTGTACATATAAAAAAGCATCCAAAGTTCCAAACTATGTGATGAAAACAATGGTTTTAGCAGTCTATCCGAATTGAGACAAGAAAAGCCTAATGCTGCCTTACCTTTCTGCTCTTAAGATGGTAGAAATCAATAAGGTCATCTGGTTGTGCACTCAATATCTGGGCCTTAGCTTTAGTTTCCTCTGTTTCAAGGAGCTGCTTATCTGCAAGCATTTTCACAAAGCTCTGTCTACATGACTCTAGCCATATCTTCCTTACTTCTTCACCTTTATGGCATAGTAACCGAATGCAAAGAACTATTCTATCTCGAGAATCATTATCAATCGGATGTGGAAGGACCGAGGATTGACCCAATTGAAGCATAGAGACCATGATCAACAATGCCTGTGTAGTTGCCTTATTCACTTCAGCCTTTGAAGGCTGAATCTCTTCCAATCTCAAAACCAGCTTCGTTAATGTGCAAGCTACAACTGTCTCAAGGAAAAAATCACCCGAGAGAATCAATGATCTCAAGTTCCCCACGGAGGTCAAAGATCCTTGAACCAGGACAGGTGCAGACATAGCAGTTTCCAGTGCAGCAGACTGGGTGGCATAGGTCCCATCTGCAAGGATCACAGGCCTCCTAGAAGACACAGTGGTCGAGCTTACCACCTGAGAATTCTTTGTAGCATCTTGTGCCTCTTTTTCCTCAGAAGCCGTGTAAAATGGGAGCTCCCCAAGACACTGCTTAATGGTTGCAATCCCACTCTCAACTTCAGAAAGCGAGAGACAATACTCCCCGATAATCCAGAGGGAATGAGTGCAAACCCTTGAATTGCGGATCTGGTAGAAAGTATCTAGCAGCCTCGTTATTATAGAAACACGCAGCTTGGGGTTGGTTTCAATAATCTCACGCACAAAAACAGCCACATCCAGGGCCGAAGCAACATTGGTATCGCCCAAGAAATCCATCAAAGGATGCACCACCGTGCTCGCCACCTCAGGAAACTTAACTGCGCATGCATATATTGCTTGCACTAACATCTGCCTATACTCCCCATTCTTCTCAAGCTCCCCACTCTGAGTCTTCACGACCTCCTTCTTCAACATCATCACAACCTGATTAATATTCCGGGGCGTAATCAAATCAAGCACAATATCAAGAGTCTTCCTCCTAATATCAACATTCGGACTTGACAGTGCCCTCAGCACATCCATAACCAACTCAACCATAATCTCCCTATGCGAAGCCTTGAGCTCACTAATCCTATCCAGCAAAATCAACTTCACATTGTTATCACTCTGCGACAGCAGCAACTGAGAATAAGTGTTGGCTGCTGCTTTTATGGCCGTAGGTGCCGAAGACAACGACACAAGCGTTCCAGCACACTCATAAACAACGGCACTCGACGGTGCATCCAGCAACGATATAATAATCTTAATGTACTTGGATTTCTCACCCTTATTCACTCTACAGACCTTCTTAATCAATTCCAACACAACCATTTGGAGCTGTTCCCCCCACTCAATAATCCTACTGATATGTGTAAACAAATAATTCACAGCCCTATCTTGCGCGCAATTAAAGAGCATAAGAAAAGCATTTCGCTTACTGGAAGGGTCCTGCTCGGAGGCCAAGAACCGATCGATGATCTCCGGCGCGCTATCCAGCAATGTCTCCCCCTGCGGAAGCCTATACACGAACATGATCGCCAGCACGGCATTTCGTCGAACAAATGGGTGGCGGTGCTCCAAATTGGTGAGAATCGAAGGGATCAGAGGCTCGATGATCTCGGCCTCGTTCAATCGGCAGAGAAATCGCAGCGTAACGCCTCGGATGTACTCGTTCGGGTGCTGAAGATTGTTGCGGAGGTTCTGGCAGATGAGGATCATCTCCGGGAGGATCTTGCCTTTGGAGTCAGTTTTCTCTATGATCTCAAGGTAGAGGAGGAGGAGCTTCTGGACTGTGTGGTCCTCGGAGGGCAGTACGTATCGGATGATGGTGATGAAGAGCTGGGGAATGGTGTCGCCGTTGAGGAGGAGCATTATGGCCTTCTTGAGGGCTTCGATCTTCAATTCGACGTCGTTTCCTTCTAGGGCTTCTTTGATCTCGTTGGCTAGGGCCGGTGTGCCTTTGTCGAAGTGGACGAGAAGAGTGCATGACTTCTCCATCATTAGAGATCCGAATCGGAATTGGATCTCAGGGAATGGGAAATACCAGATCTAAATTAGATCAACGAGAAGGAGAAGAAGAGATCTGGCTTTGATTTGGTGGTGGTGGATTTGTTGTCTGGTGTTGGCTTGGATTGGAAGTGACTGCTGAATTTAGAGAGATGAGGGAGGCAGTGAAAGGAACAGTTGGGTTGGGCCTAAGGAATTTTTGTTGGATTTGGGTTGTGTTGAGTTGGGTTGGGTTGGATCACTTATCAAGTAAAAAGTTTGGTGTTTGGCACTTTTTGCCTTTCATGTTTTTACAATTGTGAAGAACCTCTGAGTAAGAAAGAATGTCATCCATACTTTTGATTAACAATAGAATCAACCTTACACCAACAAATCCTTCACACCAATAATAATAAATTAAAAATCATCCTAAATCGGGTACCATCGCCAATGCCGTTCACAAATTGAAAAAAGAAGGCGTTTTATGATGAAATAAGTGGGACTGTTAAAACTCAACATCATAGTTCTTTGCACAAATAAGAGTTCTGTCCGCAGACATTGGTTCATAATGAAGTTGGTTGAATGTGTAGAAATTTTTCTATGTAACTATCACAAAAATGATGTTAAAGTCCACTCATTCATATTATAACACGTGTCCTAATTATCGGTTCTGAAGTCTCAAAGGAAAGCTAGAAAGGTTTAAAGCGTCACATATGATTTTCTTGTTAAATGTCTCTTCTTCCCCAGTTTCAGCAATGGCCACTAAATGGGCCCAAATCACCCATCTTTTAGAGCAAAATGTTAAATTAAGAGGAGAAAGTCATTTGAGGAAGGCCACCAGGTGGCTCAAAACCAAGACAAAAATTAGTGACAGGCTCAAATGGCCCAACAAGAAAATAAAACGAGTGTGAGGCCTTGTTCAGTTGGAATTTACCAATACAAATTTGGTATTTTGATAAGGAAAAAATATGGAATAGAAAGGTAACAAATACAAAAAGCAAATTATCTCGCTGCTCGCAAACAATACATTACATAGATAGTACAACATGCAATGATGCAAACGAATGATTTGAAGTTAATTGTATATTTTTTTTAAAATTAAAGAAAATGACTTAGTAATTAAAATAATTAAAATTAATGTCTCTGTCGTTCCCTTAAAAAAAATAAAAGTCACTAGAAATATTTTGGCATCCTTTACAAACCGATTTCGTATGAAAAATCTTACATAGACCAAACGGGAAGGAAGAAATTGACACTTTGACATTACCCACAAATTAATTATGATTATTATTTATATCATATATATTAGATTTGATAAACATTTGATCAATAAATGTGTTAGGTGTAACATTACGTTTTTCTAAAACCATATAGCATTTTATTCAAAAGCTTAGAACATTGACCCGTGACTAACATAAAATTAGTTGAGCAATCTTGCTCTTCCAACTGTTGATTTTCATTCAAATCAAGCTTTTCTTAATTAAAGAATGAAAGCAATTAGCCAACTAATTAAACAAAAGTCACTAGAATTATTTTATAGCTTCATTAAGGGTCATGAATTATAATCATCTCAATTTAGAGACAAAATCCTAATCCTGCCACCTTAATGATTTGATTAAATTAACCACCATAGTGTACAAGAGAATCCAGCAGCATCCCCACCCCCTGGACGACTGGGGCATGGCATCTTAAAAATCGTTTTCTTTTAGCATCATTTCCGGGTCATAATACACTTAATGATGATTTAAGAGATAATATTTAGGGAATATTGTGTTCATCTATTTATTTGATCAAATTAGTGAGTAATGATTTCAATTGGAATAACAAGGATGAGGAAACACATTACAGATTGGTCCAACAATGTGAAACGACTTGTGTCTTTTCTTAAAGAGGAATCTCTCTTTGTATATAGAAAGACTTAAGTAACTTAAGTATCGAAGCTGAAAAAATATATCTAACTTAAATAAGTAAATCCAGTGTACCATAACAAGGTGGAGAGAGATTTTATTTTATTTTCTGAAAATATTAAATATCTGAATTAATCTAAACTTTTTAAATTGAAATGTTGTAGTTTTAATTATAAAGTCACTTTTTTATTTTATAAAAAGACGATAGAATTTTATTAGATCAATATGAAAAAAGAGTACAAAGAACAAAGATTGTAAAGGGAGTTATTCCAATAACAATTTGGCAAACATGAGTAAAAGTCCCTCAGTGACTTGAGTCAATCGAAAAATATGAAATGGTATGGGGAGAATCACTCTAAAAACTAACTTTTTGTTTATAACACATTTATCTAGTCATAATTTCATTGAATATAGTCCGTTGCAATGACATCACATAAAAACTAGCCACTAACCAGCATGACTCTCTTAAAGAGACTAAAAATACGAAGAAAACTCAGCTAAGTTTATGGAATTATGAGAAGAAAAAAACATAGAAAACTCATAGAGTTTATGGACTTTATTGAAGAAACTAAACCAAAACTAAAAAGCTAAAACGTAAACCAACAAAAGGAAAACTAACTGCTGCTAATCTTTCAGCGCATGATATAGAGAGCGTCACCTAGTTACTTCAAAGCCAAAACACACTAATGAGCAGTGGATCTATCATGACCAAGTTGCAACACCTCAAAGAGCAACCTTGCAAGATGAGGCACAAATAAAGTCAGCTCAACTATGAGACAATAGATATGTTGAAGGAAGAGTAAATCAATATAGGTCTACCAAAAGTCGAAGAACACTGAAGTTCCAATGGGATCCAAAGGAGAACTCCCTTGATCTTTGAAGCTTTTTCTCTTTGTTAAAATTATTTATTTTATTAGAAAAAAATGATAATTGTATTCATAAATTAGAGATCACGATCATAATTCATGAGCCCCAATACAAATACCCACAAAAAATTAATACAAAAACAAAAGCATAGATTTAGCAGTCCATGATTAAATATTTATTTAAACAATTATTGCATCATCCTTCCCAAGTTCCCAACAAACACTCTTCTTCGCCAAAGTCTGTCCTGGTTGACTCACTTTCCGCTGTTTGAGGCGGATGATTGGCATTTGCAGGTCATTATCAGATTTGGCCACTTCTATTTTCCTTGATAGTTTATTAGTCTACAATAAAGCTCGAGTGCAAAAGTCTAACTGATTTAAAATCTCTACTTATAAGTGACATAATCATAATTTATATATTTTTAAATGCAGATAATAGTTAAACTATATAGGGAGAAGAATTTACCTCACATACACTAGTCATGAAGGTTCGAATCAGAAACCACTAACATATAAATTAAGATTCATTTTTTAACTGGCTAGATCTCGTTAACCATAATTTATAATTTTTAAAATTAAGGATTAACATTCTATTCTACAATGTAACGTATGATGTACATATCAAACCCAAAAGTAACTTATTAAAAATAGAATTCAGAAACAAAGAAAAGAAGATAGAAATATCATTATTTATGCATTCTTGGTCGAGAAAAATGGTGGTTGTCTATATTTATTATTTATTTAGAAAGCAAGGTTTGTTTCATACTTTTTCTTTTAGGATCTATCTATTTCTATCAGAAGCACATGGATAATGCCACTCCAACCACCTACAGTCGTCACTCTAATTTTTCCTTTTACAAATAAAACACAAAAAGTCGGGCCTTATGGTCAATAAAATATGAAAGCAGTGTTGCACTTTGGTGTATCACATGGAGGCAAAAAATGGAAACTAAAGTTTATGTTACAACTCTTATTTTGATATTTAATAATTATTTTAAAAAAGTTAGAATAGTTTAGATTATTACGTGTATAAAAAAAAATATTTATAATTAACAATTTTATCACAGTAATATCAGCGTATATTGTTATATATTTAATGTTCTTATTTTCCTATCTTTATTGATCTCATTCATTATAAGGATCTACATTTATTTGAAAATGTTTACTTTTTTAATCAATCAAATATGTTATGTTATTTGATAGTGAATCCGAAGTATTGATGAGTGAGATCACATTTGAAAATATGATAAAAACTGATGATCTGAGTAAACAAACAAAAATGCCAAGAACATTACTTTGGGAGGAATTTTCAGTATTAAATTTGGGCACTTCAATTTTTTTAATTTTTTTTTTCCCAAGTACCCAAAAAAGAAAAGAAAAACGGAAGCCCAAAAAGAAAAGAGAAAAAAAGGAGAAAGGAAAATGAGGAGTTGTAAGATTTAGGCAAGGTGTCATTATCTCAAGGAAAGTGTCGGTGCTGTAAGAAGGAAGACTTACAAAGCAGAGAGCATAATGAATTCTGAGTAACATATGATAGATATATGGCGTTGTATATCTGCGCTGGACAAATGTCTTTTGTCCACCTTTAAAGTTTTCTAATTTAACTTCAGAACGCAATCCCTCTCCTTCCCATCCCAACTATTTATTACCCAAGTACTTTGCTTGATTTTCTAGCAACACCGGTCACTAGGGTTCATTCCTCATCTCTCACTTTCCTGATTTTTTTTCTCTTCCTTGTAGGGGAGAGAGAGAGAGAGAGAGAGAGAGAGAGAGAGAGTGTGTGTGTGTGTGTGTGTGTGTGTGTGTTTGTGTGTTTTGTAGTAAGTAAGTAGGAACTCAGAGTGGAAAAGAGAGTTTTTTTGTTCAAAAGGAGAGATGGGTGTGGATTTGAGGCAGGTAGTGGCAGGTATTTTGACACTGGCAATGTTTGTGATGCTTGGGAACATGATTAAGAGAGACCATTTTGATTCTGTTGAAGTAAGTCCACCAAATCCCAGCATCACACACTCTCCACAATACTAAAGTTCATCACTTCATCGGATCTGTTTTACTGTTTCTTGTTTGATCTCTCTCTCTCTCTCTCTCTCTCTCTCTCTCTCATTTTGCAGAATAATCACATAAATGTCTTGTGAAATAGCAATATCTCTGTTTCTGGATTTTCTGTTTCATTTGATTTGTAATCTTTGATGGTTTGTGATTGATTTGTTGAAATTGAAGTGGAATAAGAACAAAAAGCATTGCTGAGAGGTTCCGTGTCTAATTCTTTTGGTTACTACAGATATGTTGCTTTAGATTTAGACCATTTTCTGTTAAGTTTAACAGTATCCTTCACCATCCTTTGTTTGTTCGAAACTGAGAAGCAAAATGGATTCAGAATTTGAGTTCTCTAATAGTTCAAGAAATATTTCTGGTCAACTAAGTCAAAATGGATTCAGTGACATTGATTGGATTCAGGACTCCTGTTTCTTTTCTCTATTGAATTCAGTGGTTTTAATTTCTCTACATTTTTCTTGGCACCCAAAAAGCGTTTCTATAGAAATTTTGTTTCCCCTCTCACCCATTTCCTTTTACGGGTACTTTTCACTTATCACTCTACAAATGTTGTATAGAGTTGTAATGGAGAGCTCATGTAATTTTATTTATTTATTTATGAAGTTTACATTGTTTATTTACGACAAATGAATTTGAGCTAGCACTGATTAACTGGGTTATTCTCTGCATTTTATTCTCTTCTGCTTACATAGGAGAAATTTCCGGGCAGCGAAAGGGATACCTTGGAAAATGCCAAGATTTCAAAGGAGGGCCTCAGCAAGAAGAATAGCGGGCCTTGGAAAGATGATGGTCAGGAGCTAAAACCATGTTGGTCTAAGCCATCTGGTAAGTTTTCTTTACATTTTGAAATCTTTGGTTATTTCATATGTTGTTTATTGCAATGATGCGTTGCCTAATTCCTTTTTATAAATTCTTACCTTGGTAGCAGATGATGTAGAGCAGACGGAGGGGTATGTCCTTTTCTCGTTAACAAATGGCCCTGAATACCATGTTTCACAGGTATTTAATCAACAGTTGATTTGGGTGAAAGAGTTATTTGTTCGGATCCTATAATTGATGTCAAATTCCCTTAATATAATTTATCAAAATATCTATAAATTCAGTCCTTTCATCCTTTTATCATTTTTCAGAGCATGCTACATTACGTGTGCATCTGTGTTTTCTCCTATGTCCACTTCATGGAAATGTTTGGCATTGATTCTCTAACATTCTTTTCAATACATCATGGGTGATCTTATGGTTACTTGTAGAGTATTCATATACACCAAACTTATGCCTGGGCATGTTTTAGCTACTTTATAATGTTGGATATCTTGTCAACTTCTGTAAAAGGTTTTCTATTGTACTTCTTAAATTAGCCATTTATTTTGCAATCCAATTCTTTTTCTCTCTGTAATTTGTTCCCTGTTATTCTTCAGATTGCGGATGCCGTTGTCGTGGCAAGGTATCTAGGGGCAACTCTTGTACTTCCTGACATTAGAGGGACCAAACCAGGGGATGAGAGGTTAGTCAGTTGCTAATGCTCTATTAAAAGCCAGCTTTCCCGTGATTATTTATAGTTTCAGACTTAGTAATACTCTTTCCTGTGTTGCTGCTGTCGTTGTGCTTGTGTTTGTTGCTGGTTGTAAAATAGCATACTGGTATACTTTATCTGCGTGAACGAGCCTTATGATGAAACTTTGCGATTATCTTTTCCAGTACGACCATAAAAGAAATTATTTGGTTGGATTTAAATAAAGTTTTTGGCAGGCCACTAATATAACTGAATTCCAGGAACTTTGAAGAGATTTACGATGTTGAGAAGTTTATAAGTAGCTTGGATGGCGTGGTTAGAGTAGCAAAAGAACGACCTGGTAAATTGTCAACAAAGAATCTTGCTGCTGTTAAGGTCCCTAATCGGGTTACAGAAGATTACATTGTAGAACACGTGGAACCGATTTATAGATCGAAGGGCAACATAAGGCTGGCAACTTACTTTCCTTCAGTTAATATGAAGAGGATAGAAAGAAAGAGTTCTAGTGATTCAGTTGCATGTTTGGCAATGTTTGGAACTCTAGAGTTGCAACCAGAGATTAACGAAGTGGTCGACTCAATGGTTGAGCGACTGAGAACTTTGAGTCGCAAGTCAAATGGCCAATTTGTAGCAGTGGATTTGAGGGTTGAGATATTGGAGCAGAATGGTTGCCAAGGAGGAGACGAATCCGGAACAAAAAGTTGCTATAATGCACAAGAGGTTGCTTTATTTCTGAGGAAAGTTGGATTTGGAAAGGGTACCACAATCTATTTGACTGAATCAAAATGGGACAGCAGCCTTGATGCTCTGAAAGACATCTTCCCAAAAACTTATATAAAGGTGCAGGCTTCCTCTGTTCTAGCTTGAATTTTTACTTTATTTATTATTTTATTTATGTTTGGCTGGCCATATTTCATTTTAATTTAGGATAACTACCTACCTTGGATCTCTTTAAAATCTTTGGTGTGCTTTCTGGTTATTCTTATAGAATGTTTGTGTTTTTCCAAGTAGAAACCACTAGCGTTGCTATTTCAGTTGTATATTTTGTACTTAATGCCTCTGGAATTTATTGCAGGATGGCATTATCCCTGCTGACAAGAAGTCAAAGTTCCTGGATTCAGAGGGTTCTGAATTTGAGAAGATCATTGACTTCTACGTATGTTCGCAGAGTGATGTTTTCGTACCAGCCATCTCTGGCTTGTTCTATGCAAATGTGGCGGGTAAGAGAATTGCTTCCAGTAAAACTCAAATACTTGTCCCAACCGACATCTCCGATTCCTCTGCATCTGCCTCCAATTTCATTACACATTATGTCTCAAAGAAGAACCATTTGGCGTATTCATGCCTTTGCTAGTGCCCGTGAGAAGAAACCCGGAAAAAGAAAAGCGTGACAGATGTATTGAAGCCTTCAAAGAGGGTGTTAGCTTTCCCTTAATTGAGCTTGATGCGGTTAAGCAGATGGACATGATAGCTTGTATAATGTATATTTTAAGCTGGCTTACAAGAACCCTAAACATAAGTTTTTCTGTTAAAATGATCTTTTAAGACACTCTTTGATAGGGCAGGAAGTTTTGAACCTATAACGGTTCATCTGTCGTTTGTTATATTTCAAAACATTTTTCCTATATTCTTTCCAATCACCTTGTCACATTTTCCGAATCTGGTTGCGCAGAAGGATTATTGTAGTACAACTATACATGCTATCCCTTGTTCAGAATACTCTCTCTCTCTCTCTCTCTCTCTCTCTCTCTCTCTCTCTCTCTCTCTCTCTCTCTCTCTCTCTCTCAATGTGTGACTGGTATAAAGATTCATTTTCTGGTATAAAGATTCATCTATATGCATGCAAGATGGCAGATGAAACAAATCTCATATGGGACTTATTGGGTTTGGATCTTAGAACCAGAAGAAAATAAGGAAATTTAAATATAAAAAAAAGAGTTGGATCAAGATCCAAGGTTGTTTTGTCTATAGTACTTCTGACACAATTAACGTATACAACTCTAGGTCATTTAGAAAGATATTAAAAAGAAACATTGATGTTTATAAGAATAATGGGATCTGATCTGTGTCACGTTTTTCTCTCACTTAGTCTTTTGTCTTTGACAGAGTGGTGTGGTGCCCTACTCCCACAAGCTACCTCAGAAACTTGTCTATAATTTCAGCTGTAATTCTAAACCCCTTCACAAAATCAATATCTGATAGATAGTGTTGAGCCAATGGTATTGCAGAACAAGAAATATGCCATCTTATTTGGCAGCCATTATTTTTCTCTTGCTATGATGTGGTGCTGTGCTGCTAATAACTTAGTTGGTGAAGTATACAGATCTATCTAACGGACGGTTGATATTGGCCAAACTGAGTTTCAACAGTTACTATGTGGTGCACCAAGATAGAATTCAGATTTTTGAGAGTGGGGGGGTGGCTAGGAGAAAATGTAACATTTGGTTGGTTCATGCAAACACCAACTTTTATCATGTATATTAGTTTTATAGTCGTGTATAATTTTACTTTTCGTACATCAATTGCAAAGCAAAGGATATGCAAGAAAAGAAGCGTATAAATAAAATAAAAAGATGGATCATGTCAAGTAGCCGTCTTAGCTCAGCTGGTAGAGCGCGTGGCTTTTAACCACGTGGTCGTGGGTTCGATTCCCACAGACGGCGTCCAATTGTTTCTATATTAATTTTTGCTTAACTCGCCTTGATTGGGATTTTTTATATTATATATATTTATTTATAGAGAAACCTTGATAGAGAAATTGATGGTCATGAGTTGGATATGTGCTTATCTTGCTATGATATTACATTTTAATGTTTTCAACTATAAAATTCTGTATCTATTTGCAATTCATAATCAAAGTATAGAAATCGTGTTCACCGGTTTTTATTTATTTATGTTGAACTGAAATCTGCACGCCATGCATATGCATTCACTCTTTTTGTTTCATCTAATCCAACTACTATATTGTGTGTAATATTTGTTTCCTCCTGCTAACTGCATAGTTGTATACTTTTCCCTTTTCTTTATATCTCGTCTTGCCTCAAACTTTTCATTGCTTTGGCAAACTTTTCATTGCTTTGGCAAACTTTTCATTGCTTATATTTGTGAGATCGATTATAAAGGTAATTAAAGATTATAAACTTGTTAGTGTAATGCTGTGTAAGTTGACTTTAGAATTGTTTTAGTGATGACATTATTAACTGTTGTCTTTTGTAGATTGCTGAGACTCCACCACAAGGAAACGTTGAGGAATTCATATCCATCAACGAGCACAATTTCCCAGCATTTTCACTAAATAACTATTAAGTTGGGGCGGGAGGGAGTAGTTAGTTTTGATTTGTGTATATGTAATTTAATTATTTTAATTATTTCAAGATATGAGTTTGTAACATGTACCAATTTGAAACGAAACCAAAAATTTGGGGTTTTCAATTCTAATATATTTTTAAGAATAATCATATAATCATAATCCTAGAAAGCACAAATGTCAAAGGCCCGTTGTAAAATCAGAGCATTGTACATATTATAATCATAATCATATAATCATACTATGAGAGACCATTGTACATACTTCCCTCGCCCAAATGACAATTTTACCAAAACTGCAACCACATTATATTATTAGGGCATAATGAACTCAAGTAGCAACAACATGTAAGGGCCTGGAAACTCATTCACGCTACGCTGGTAACAAACATCACCTCTCAGCATACAAAGGATCATTTGTCAGCATGTCATGGCTCATCCGAGATTCCATTAATAAGATCAGATTGACGCCCTCTAAATTTGGCCAAAACTGCAAAGTGGAAAGCCGATAAATTTCAAGAAGCCCAAAAAGATGAAATAGACAGAGAGAAGAGAACGAAGCATACCATTTATCAATCATCCAGGTAATAATAGGACCCTGCAGCTTTTTGTTCCCTATCCTTGGTTGACTCCAATTTGTTGATTCTTGGGCGGTAGTTGGTGGGGTCGCGTCTAAATGTGATATCAAGATGCTGCATGCATTATTTTGAAAAGTCAATCAAAATATTCGTGGAGAGAGAGAGAGAGTTCTCCCCCTCTGCATAGCTGAAGGCCAAAATAATTGAGTGAAATGAAGAAGTTGCAAGGCTTACAGATAGGAAGAGATTCATCCCAGTCAACAATGACTGGGGAGCATTTGCAGTACAATCAATCGAGGGCTTGCCCTCATAGACAATAACTCTATCTGCCAAGTAGGTAGCCATGATAAAGTCATGTTCAACCACAAATGCAGTTTTCTTAGCATGTAGGATAAACCTCTTTATCACTTTTGACGCAACAATACGCTGCTCAGAATCGAGATATGCACTTGGTTCATCTATAAGATAAATGTCTGCAGGCTGCATTAAGTAAATATAAGACAGAATAGAATGTGTCAGTCATAGGCAAAACTATAATTCATCGCCTTCCCAGCGTCAAACAATGGAAAGAAAAATGAATGAATCCATGTTTGTGAACATATAATCACATCTATATTTACATTGTTTACTTTGCAGGCAGAGCCCAGCAAGATTTCTACACGAGAAAAATCTATTTTACATCCCGGTAGATATAAGACTTTTATACTGAGAACACATGCTTATTCCTCAACAATTATATGCAGACCAAACATGAAAACCATAAACAATTGCTATCTACAAGAAAAAGTATATCTTCAATAGTAGCAAAAGAATCTGATGTGAAAAATCAGAATGAAGAAAAACATAGAACTATTAAGCCCTCAAGTCAATATCAAAGAACAATGTCTGGAGGCTCAGAACTTAGAACTCCTAGTGATCACAATATAATGCTCTTATCCTCTTGAGTGTCATGTCCATCAAGGCAAGAAACATGACCCGCGTCAGCAGATCTCATAACAATGGATCCACCATAGAACTGAAGCAACCCAGCATAAGAACACTTCAATGAAGATTAGAGCAACCGTGCAATGAAGGCCCATTTTATAAATTCAATCAACATCTATACTTGCACGGCTAAAAATATGAAAAAACCAACACTACTTCGGATTTTCCAAAAACAGAAATATATCATTCAACTAAACTACTAAACCAACTTGTTCTCCTTTTGTTGAAAGTCAAGAACCTACGAAACTGATAATAATGAATGCTTATTGAAGATTTTCAGGCGTCCAAAATTCATAACCAAGATATATGAAAAAGCTTAACCAATGATTTGTGAGAAGATAAATGAAAATAATTTACCCTCCCGAGGCATAGGCATAATGCAACCCTTTGCAGCTCTCCACCAGAGAGATTCACAACCTCTTGATCCATTAATTGTTCAATAAGAAGAGGCTTCATCACATCTGACATGAACTGGGGATGAGTATATGAATCACGGATTTTTGAATGTAACAAGTGTCTCACAGTGGACGCAAACTTTGGACTGATTTTCTGGGGCTTGTAAGAAACATTGAATTCGGGTATTTCGACATCAGAATCTTCTACAGTATCAGGTTTCAACAGGCCAGCCTGCAAATTGGACAAACATATGCTAACTCAACGTCTCAACCTGCAGTGCGATTATGATTGAAGAAATATAAAATGAAAAGGAAAGAATACCAGCATACGGATAAATGTTGTCTTCCCTGTTCCATTCTCCCCCAGCATTACAATAATCTGAGAATCAGTAAATTCACCCTCAACCACACGAATCCTGAAGTTTCCTTGAGTTTTAGTCATCGATGGGTATCTATATCGTGCATATGACTCAATTTCCTCGGCACTTTCCTGTGGAGTCTCAGCAACCTAGTAAAGGCAACAAAGTAAATCACAAAGTAATGATAAGTCAAAAGCGCATTTCACAGACAAAATTTATAATCTTGCCTTGAAGGTCAGAGATTCATCTCGGAACCTAAGATTTTCTGTAGGAACAAATCCGGCCAAGAAGATGTTGATTCCTTCTCTAACTGAGAAAGGAAGAGTTACAACTCCATATGCACCTGGTTTCCCATATAAGCAGCAAATGAAGTCTGATAAGTAATCCAAGACACTAAGATCATGCTCCACAACAATTACATAGCTGAAAATACAATGAAATATAATTATTAGCAAAACATACAGGAAGACAACCAACAAAAGGAACCCAACAAATCTGCATTGAAAATTTGAGGGAAGAAGATAAATATACAAAAATAAACCTATTAGCCCTGAGCAAAGATCGGACAACTTGGGCTGCTTTAAGCCTCTGTTTCACATCAAGATAACTTGAAGGTTCATCAAACATATATATCTCTGCATTCTGTATGGCAACGACGGCAATGGCAAATCTTTGAAGCTCCCCGCCTGATAAATCCCCTACATTACGCTCTATAACCTGATTTAGATCAAGATCAGCGCATAGTTTTTCCTTCATATCCCTCTCATCTTTCTGGTTGAGCACCTCACCAACATTCCCTTGAACTGCTTTTGGAATGTGATCAACGTACTGGGGCTTTATAATGGCCTGTTAAATACAAAAAATTACAAGTATGCATTTAGCAGGAAGAAAACTTTTTAAATGTCCAAAACCTAACCTAACTCAGCAGCTATAAAATAAACCTAGGACATAACGGACAAAATTTTATTAGTCTAGAAGCTAAACTCATTCCATATAAGTAAGAAAGGTTACAAGCATCAAAATCAAATGGTACCTTCAAATTATCTTCCAGGATACGGGTAAAATAATTCTGCAGCTCCGATCCTCGAAAGTGGGTTAAGATTTCCTGCCAATCTGGAGGATTCTGAAAGAAAAAAAGCCCGTCGAGATAAGAAAATCAAACAATGCACCAAAACGAGTTTGAAAAAATTATACACTTATCAGAGGAGGGGGAAGTTTTGTACGGAGTATTACATTGAAACGACCTAAATTTGGTTTCAACTTTCCCGCCAAAACTTTGAGGGCAGTTGACTTCCCAATGCCATTAGTTCCAACCAAACCAAGAACTTGACCTGGCCTTGGGACTGGTAACCTGAAATTGTAAATCTATGTTATCCCAAACCACATAAATGCTAAAGGGACCACTTGCTAATAATGTGGTTAGGAGCTAACCTGTGTAGTTTGAAAGTGTTAGGCCCATAGCGATGAGTCGTATCTCTGTCTAAATCCTTTGGCAAGTTGATGATTTGGATTGCTTCAAATGGGCATTTCTGCATCATCAGACAGGTTCAGAGTCCAAAGAATGCCTTTAAAAAACAACTACTGTAGAGAAGAAGAAAAATTACAGTAACAACACTTTTTACAGACCTTAACACAGATACCACACCCAATGCACAATTCTTCTGAGATATAAGCAATCTTGGATGCCGGGGTAACCTCGATACATAGTCTACCTTCAGATTGATTGATAAGTAAGACAGTGTATATTTGTAGCAATACAGTACAACCATATATATATATATATATATATATATACATATAAAGTCTGGTTCAAGAGAAGATAACACAAAAAACAGCTCATTTACGTAAAAGTAGTCATAGTCGCAATGATAATACATATCAGGAACTCACCAATACAGAAACATTAAACCTGTTTGGAGCTGCCTCACTATATGCAGGAGCTCATGCCTGTATTAGTAACCTTTATTAGAAGCTTTCCTTGCTTTTATATACCATGTCATCCCTTTGATTGACTAGCTTCGAGCTTAATAAAGTTTCTGGGTGTTTCTCCTCAAAAGAGGCATTCAATTTTCTTTAATTCCTTTCAGTTACTTGTCAAAATCATCAAGCCATGACCATTTGAACACAAATAATACATTTTATGATTAATAACAGTTCACATGATAAACAATCAGCTGAGGATTCCAAGTAATCAAGAATTTTGCATCAGACAAACCCTAAAGAAACATAAAAGCAAGATCATAATTCAAGAAACAAGAAAATGATTATCTTGAGTAAATCAACAAATCCTGATATTTTATTTTCTTTATGAACAGCAACAGATATATATATACATACACATACATATAAATATTATATAAAAAGGATAAGGGAATAATAAAAGGGGGGTAACTATATTATACCAGTCATGACAACAGGACAGCTCTTCTTGCATTCCTGGCGGCACTTCTTGGGTTTGCATCTGTCGGAGCTCACTATTGCTATACGGGTCAACCGGTCTGCCATCTCCTAATCTTCTTCTATCGACATAAAATCCATGGATCAAATTAAGCAAAGGATTAAATGCACACGGGCAGAGCTAGAATTTAGAGGCATCTGCTCTCTTTCTTTGTCTATATTTGCTAATGCATGTAGTGCACATGCACCTACAGTTTCCTTCTCTTCCTCAATTGAATGGATCAAACTAGGGTTGTTGATGGGCCCAAAGCTTTTAAATTTGGGCAAAACTAAATCCAATCCATGTTGGTCAGTTTGTTAAGTTTGCAATCCAATCCAACCTTAGATTGCATGGAAACTTTTTACACAAAGAATTAAAACGAGAAACCATTGTATTTGAACATACATCTCGCAAAAATTGATGTATTTGGAGACGTAAAATAATTTGGTGCAGTTTAAAAGTGCTCATTTCATTCATCCCCCAAAGGCTTGAAGAGAACATATTAATATGCTACGGAAACACAAATAAACTATAAAATATCGCGGAACTGAAAGTAAACAGAAAACCGGCAATTTATCAGAAAGCTAAAATTGATCCATATCCACACCACAAATGAGTTTCTGCCGTGCCAATTTTGAATTAAGACTAACAATCTTACTGAATTTCAAACAATAATCAAAACCCTTTTCAGCTATTCTTTGTTCTCGGAGAGAGATAATTTTCAATTTTTCACGAACCCAGATAACACAAGAAGAAAGTACATACAGTAAACACTTACTGAGAAAAAAGAAGCAGCAGATGAAATCGTAGTGGTGAGGGAGATTGAGAGGAAGGGAGCGCAGAGCAGCTGAGACTGAAAATACAAGCTAGAGATAAAGGGGCGCAGAGCAGAGAAGAGAAGATACTGAATGACTGTTGAGTATAGGGAGGGGGGTGTGGAGTTGCACGGGAGTATTGGACGGTGGAGGGGAGACGACTAGTTGACAAAATTAAACAAAAACCTTTTGTGAGAGGAGACCACTTGTGATTATATAAAGAAGTGATTCTTCATAAAAGTATTTTTATGCGTATTCAAAATCATTCTCAAACAAGTCTATAATATGGATGATAATTTGTTGTGTTTGTGTCGTATCATTCTCTTCGTGCTAAAAATTAGTTCATCTTATAAGTGAAATTGGCTAAAATAATCATTTTTCACAACTTCTATTCTAAAATAGCTCCTTTTGCACTAAAGAGTTCTATTAAAAAGGCGCTCTAGGGATAAATAAAAGGGAACTATATGAGCAATTATAAAATAAAAGTTGTGAAAAATGACTATTTTATTACAAACCCCAATTAAGACTTTGAGTCGTGTCGGTTCATTTGACAGTTTGAGTCGTATAATGTTTCACAGTTCGAGTTACTCAAGAGTTGTAAACGTAAAATTTTGTCTTTGAGATTAAAATTTGAATGGTAATTATCTTTTATATTTATAATTAATGAAGTATCAATTAAGCTCAATTTATGTTTTGTTCAGTTACGTGTGAAAGCTAGAGTACTTCAGAAATCATGTTTTTACAGTTTTGTACTAATTACCAAAACAAAAGGCATTTGGGCAAATACAATATTAGGCTATGTTAAATTAACTTCATTCATTAGGTCCCCGCATATGTGCCCGACAGTACCTTGGAGGATTAGGCCTGGGCCATGCCTGGGGATACCTTGGGAAACCAAAAAATAAATAAATTTAACTTCATTCATTCGAGTAGGGATTAATCCCACCCTTTAGGTGTGGGACACCTCATGGTATTTACCAAAAAAAAAAAACTTCATTCATTCCTCAAATAGCATTCTAGTCAAACACAAAAACAAAGCACTTAGTCAAAATACAATATTTGATGCCATGAGAGGCCACAAAACATAGAGGGAAAATGTACTGAATTTGGTCACATGGGCTGAACAACACTCATTCAAGTCCCAAAAAAAAAAAAACCGATCTCTTCACCAGGCAAAGGACTCTCTCCAATCATTTGTGAGTATGCTGGTAACTCAGCCTTGATGCTATATCAATGTCCTCTAAAAAGTTAGCAAAACTGCAATAAATATCAAGATGATTTCATAAGTATATAACATAAACAGAGGAATATTCGACATTGTTGGAATGAGTAGTGAACCATATATACCTTCTAGGATTATTATTGATATTGACTAGAGTGTATCTATCAATGCCCTGTCCTCTGAAAACTTGCAGAACTGCAAAGTACAAATGCAGCGAAGATCAAAATGTCATAAATACACAACATAAACAGATGAATTTTGGGCATTGTCGGAATGAGTGTACCCTACCTTTCCCGTTTGGTGGCTGGGGCTTAGTCGAGTCCTGTCCCATAGAGTCCAGCCCTTGGAGAGGGCACTTGTTGTCTTGAATATGTTGGACTGTGTTCCAGTTTAGTCGTCCAAGTAATAATAGGACCCAGCAGCTTTTTGCTCCCTATCCTTGATTGAGTTCAATTTGTTGATTCTTGGGCGATAGTTTGTAGGGTCACGTCTAAATGTGATATCCAGTTGCTGCAATGCCACATTGGAAAAACACAGAGAGAATCAGATCCTAGAACTTCAAAAATTACTTTCAATTGGAGGCCGAAGTATATGCAAGGGGTGACTTGAAAAAGTTGCAATACTTACAGATAAGAAGAGATTCATCCCACCCAGCAATGATTGTGGAGAATTTGCAATACAATCAACTGAAGGTTTTCCTTCATAGACAATAACTTTGTCTGCCAAGTAAGTAGCCATAATGAAATCATGCTCAACCACGAATGCGGTTTTCTTAGCATGGAGGATGAACCTCTTTATAACTTTTGCTGCAACAATTCGCTGCTCCGAATCAAGATATGCACTTGGTTCATCTACCAGATATATGTCTGCCGGCTGCAACATCAAGCAAAAATAAAGAGACATACGTTATTAGGCTGCATGACTTCAAAGCAGATGCATCATAAACATAAAGTAAAGTCAGTAACCTGTCCAAGGCATAGGCATAAAGCAACCCTTTGCTGCTCTCCACCAGAAAGATTTGTGACTTCGCGGTCCTTCAATTCTTCAATTTGAAGAGGCTTCATCACGTCTGTCACAAACTGAGGATGAGTACAGGAATCACGAATTTTCATATGAAGGCAGTCTCCGACAGTTGATGCAGGCAATCTAATTTTCTGAGCCTTGTACGAAACATGAAGCTTAGGTATCTCCACATTAGAATTATGTTTGAAGTGATTGGCCTACAATTTGAACCAATATATATCGTGACTCCACATATCAGCATTTTGAAAATATGATTGAACAAAAACAAAGTGGGAAATAAAGACATACCAGCATTTTGATAAACGTGGTCTTTCCTGTTCCATTCTCACCCAACATCACAATAATCTGAGAATCTGTAAACTCACCGTCAATCACTTGAAGCTTGAACTTTCCCAAAGTTCTAGCCATTGATGGGTATCTATACCGTGCGTACATCCCGATTTCGTCACCACTTTCTTGTGGAGTCTCAACAACCTAGACAAGGCAACAACACAATCAGAAAATACTGATCGAGTAAAAAACAGCATTTTCAATGACAAAATTTATAATCTTAAATACCTTGAAAGTCAGAGAGTCATCCCGGAACCGTAGATTTTCTGTAGGAATAAATCCAGACAAGAAGATGTTGATTCCTTCTCTAACTGAGAAAGGTAGAGTTACAACTCCATATGCGCGCGGTTTCCCATATAAACAACAAATGTGATCTGATAAGTAATCTAGAACGCTCAAATCATGCTCCACAACAATCACATAGCTGAAGAAACATAAAGAAATATACCTATGTAAGAAAGAAATGATCCAAAAAACATAAGCAATGGAAAATTGAAGCAAGAGGAGAGAGATGGAAACAAACCTATCAGGCCTGATCAA
Source organism: Prunus persica (assembly GCF_000346465.2). Lineage (NCBI taxonomy): Eukaryota > Viridiplantae > Streptophyta > Magnoliopsida > Rosales > Rosaceae > Prunus > Prunus persica. The sequence continues at coordinate 1,328,740 of NC_034011.1, forward strand.
AGATCGGATAACTTTGGCTGCTTTAAGCCTTTGCTTCACATCAAGAAAACTTGAAGGTTCGTCAAAGATATATATATCTGCATTCTGCATTGCAAGAACAGCAATGGCAAATCTCTGAAGCTCTCCACCGGATAAATAGCCTATATTACTGTCCAGTACATTGTTCAGCTCGAGATCAACACACAGTTCTTCCTTCATCCCCTTCTCATCGATCTGTTCGAGCACCTCCCTTACTGATTTTCCATCATATTGTCTTTGGATGTCTTCGACGTCTTGGGGTTTGATAATTGCCTGTTGAAGCAAAAGAAATGCATGTAAGACAAGTATGCACTTAGCAAGAAGAAAAGGCACTAAACAAGTACATGAAGGAGAAATTTTAACATCATATGCTATTAAGGACATGAGCATCAAAATCAAAGTGTACCTTCAATTTATCTTCCAGGAGATGAATAAAATAACTCTGCAGCTCAGATCCTCGAAAGTAAGCCAAGATTTCCGGCCAAGCTGGAGGTTTCTGCAAAACAAGCATCCAGATATACAGTCATAAAAAAAATAATGCATCAAATAACAAAGCTTGAGAAAGTGATCACATAGTAATTAGCAAAGGGGGGAAAATGTTAATTAGAGGATTGAGATATAGGGAAAGAGTGTTACATTGAAACGACCCAAATTCGGTTTCAGCTGGCCAGCCAAAATTTTGAGGGCAGTTGACTTCCCAATGCCATTAGTCCCAACCAAACCAAGAACTTCCCCTGGCCTAGGGACTGGTAACCTGTAATTATGTACAATTTAATTGATATTAACTTCAAAACACTAAAACCTGAAACTGATCAAAGATCACAACAACGTGGTGAGGAATTAACTGACCTGTGTAATTTAAAAGAGTTCAAACCGTAACGATGGGTTGTATATTTGTCCAATGACTTTGGCAAGTTGATGATTTCAATTGCTCCAAATGGGCATTTCTGCAATATCACATCACATGATAGCCAGAGTCAAAAGAATGGCTCCCCTCAAAAACAACTTGAGTAGATAAAACACAGGAAATTTAAACCAAACCAAATACAATCTTCACTCACCTTAACACATATACCACAACCAATGCACAACTCTTCGGAGATACGAGCATCCTTGGACGTAGGTAAGACCTCAATGCATAATTTACCTGCACATTTATGGTTAGTAAGTAAGAAAGCATTTTCTTAAACAATGTAGGGAATCGAACCTTGACCGAGAGCTTAAGAAAGCAATTTCTGGTTTTGTTCAAGTTAGTTAAGAAGCAAAATCTTATAATATGAGAGGTGCGTAATAGACCAAATTTTGGTTACCAATTGACGTGACAATTTCTTATTTATGTATAATGTATATAAGCAATCATAGATGTAAACGTACAAATAGAAAGAAAGAAAAAAAAGTAACATAACATACCAGTACGTACAACTGGACAACTCCTTTTGCGTTCCTGCTTACATTTGTTAGGCTTGCACTTGTCAGGATTCAATATCGCTATGCCAGTCGACCGATTTTCCATCTGAAAGGTGAAAAGAATGTTTATGAACCCCACATACATACCTAAAGCAAATAATACTTACAAGGAAACTGCACCTGATCTAGTATAACACAATTGTGCGAAACTTTCAATGCCAAAAATGTAAGAGCAAATAAAATCCTCAATTCTATGATCAATTCAAGCAGAAACCAAAAAGCTCAGTCATTCATATTCAGTAAAAATTTATAATGTTTACCAGTTGGCTACACCATGAACGGTAAATGATTATATAAAGAAATTTAGCAGTGTGTTTAATTCAACTCAGTATATGATTATTATGGGAAGAATAAAAAAATAACTATATGATTTTCCAAAACAGAGAACGAGTTAAAACACTAAGAAGAAGCAGAGATAAGGATTGAAGAGGAGCTTACCGTGTGTTACTGCGGATGAAGATAGCTTTGGTAGCAGAGATTCAATGGCAGGCAGCAGATCAGATGGGAAGAGAGAGAGAGAGAGAGAGAGAGAGAGAGAGAGAGTTACAAATTACAAGTTTCTGTCTTCGTTTTTTATTTCTAACGTGTCAAACAAGTTGTCTTCTGTTTGGATTTCAAAATAAAGTTGGAAACTGATTGGGTTACCTGCATGCATGCACCTACACAAACTAGGAAAGCAAATGAAGAACAAACTAGGTTAATTAGTAAGTGTTAACAGGGATATAAACCCCAACAATCGAAGCTTTATTAATAAAATTACCAATACAATGGTAAATTAACAAGTTTTATTTGACCCGAGTACATATGCTAAAATAAAAACAAAAACAAAACGTTCACGTTTTTGTCCTACTAGGGTACAAATTGTAACACGCGTGATCAGAAACTGGTGTGTGTTGAGAGATTATTATAATTTGTTTGTTTTGGCCAAAGGATGATTTCTGAGAAAGATAAAAGAAATTTCCAAGAAAGACAAAGCCGCCCACATTTAATCTAAGTTTGCCAACTCAACATTTTGGTTTTTGGCGGCGCCATGATCCTGGTTTTTTTTTTTTTTTAAATAATAAAAAATAAGAATTTTTTTATATATATATTACTTCTTTTAATATAACTCATATGGAAAACTTCAAAATGATTGAATTTGTGCTTCCATTGCCTTCAATCAAATCTTTCCTAAAATGTGTGAAACTTTGACCAAAAGAAACTAGCCGTTGTGTTGTTTCCAATATTAGGCCTAATTATCTCCCTAAGAATTTGTGATTGTGTTCAATATATTCAAACGGATCCATGATCACCTAATCTATATATAAGGAACAAAATCTTTGACACATAACAAAATCATTCACACAAATTTGATTTCCTAGAAAATTTAGAGAAACAATCTTTGCGTAGATTCTAAAGTATCTGCTATAATCTAATGGCCAATCCAACAAGATGTGCAGGTTGCAAATTTTTGAGAAGAAAATGCGCTCAAGATTGTGTTCTGGCACCCTATTTCCCCTCATCCAATCCAGAGAGATTTGCTTGTGTTCATAAGATCTTCGGTGCCGGCAACATTACCAAAATGCTACAGGTAACAATTAATTAGGATGCACTGTCAAAAAACATCTTTCTTTTGAAAGCAAATATACTCAGAAATGTTTTGTTTTCTATCTACATTTGTATATCCTAGTTGGTAAGGTAACTGCTTAAGTATTGTTCATCATTTGGCTACACACAACTCAAACGAAACTAACATTTTTTTTTTTATACAAATGATAGTCTAAACTACTTTAAACTAATCTAATATACGGAAAGGGGGATTTGAACTTGGGTGCATGAAGGCGAGCTCATTGCCTTGGCCAGCTCGCCTAACTCACGTCTGCAATCCAAACCAACTTTGGAAGCATTACAAATGGCCACTAATAATGTAGATGTTTTTTTTTTATCCCTATGAATTTTTTTTTTGTTACTACTTTAACCCCAAATGTTTTTATTTTTTTATTTTTATAAATACATAAATAAATAAAAACAAAGAGAAATAGTTGAAAGCCTTGTTTGTGTTTGAAGATATTATGGAATTTACTGAATCTGCTAATGATTTTTAATCATGTAATTATATGTGAATTGCAGCAACTTCCAGTCCATGTAAGAGAAGCAGCAGCAGACTGCATGTTTTATGAAGCATCAATACGTGTTGAAGATCCAATATATGGGTGTGTCAAAATAATTTCTCAATTGCAACAAGATTTATTTCAGGCTCAATCTGAGATGGCCAAGACAAAAGCTCAAATAGCGTTCTACAATGCACAACAGCAACTAAATCAGCAGCAGCAAAATATGGTTGATGGTGTTGATGATAATTACCAACAAGACCAACACAGGGAATCTTCAAGGCTCGGTTTAGATGATCACTTTTACAGCTTGGGTTGATGTGACAAATCATCAAGTTTAACCCAATTGCTTTGATTTAAATTCTTTATTTGAATATTGACAAAAATTCTTTCAGGTCAAGAAATAGGTACCTTTTTCTTGTAGTTTTATAGGATTTTTATTGTAAGCCTCGTATTTTTCATCCTCTTTTTCCCTTCTTTTTTTTTTTTTTTAAATAAAAAAATTTAAATTAATTATTTTATTTTTATGCATAACGTCAATGTGGCATTTGGAGTACAATAATTTGGAAAACATCTCAAATCTAATGGTACGTACTTCTCTTCCCAAAATAAAAAAAGGTCTCAAATTGAATCCCCTTTCGCAAAGTCGAGATTGGCTTTTAGCTTATCGTATGCATGAGTTACTTATATCCATACAAGGTAACCTAAATTAATCAATCATTTAAATGGAACTGCAACACATTGTGAAGGCAGAACGGAATAATTTTCAAATGAGTGTTTCTATTTTGTGTAAAATCAATTTTCAAAGAAAAAGATTTTCGAGTGAATGAAGCTCCAAAAAAGTTACTCCAGAGCTGCACATTTAACAGCTTTCTATTTACACTTGGCTATGCATTACATAGCAATTTACTAGTTGAATACAAATCCGTGACGAGTCCACTCTTACACAGAAAAGCTATAGAGAAAAAGAATAGTGGTAAGGTCATGCCATAATGTAAGTTATGCAACCATAACGCTGGAGAAAGAAACTAGAGGCTTTCAGGCCAAAAATGAGCACTTTCTTTCTCTTGTCGGCCGGAGAAAGGGGGGAGGGGGAAGGATTCAATTCGTCCTGGCCAAATGTCAATCCACAGAAATCAAAAGATTGAGTTTTGAGAACGAGAATCATTGATTTTTCTCATAATTTCTTGTAGGATTCAATTCATCCTTCTCTCAAGTTCCAAAAAATCTTCTGAAACTGATGGTTTGATAGCATGTATACAGAACACAACTACAGAGGTGAGCATTAGGAGTTACGAGAATTTCTGCATCGCTTAATTGGCCGACTGAAGTACTCGCCCAATGGTGTCTTCGAGACCGGAATTAGTTTTCCAATAACAGCAAGAGGCCAACTGTCAGAAAATAAAGGCAGTTAAGTACCATGTAAAGAAGATGGATGCATGGTATATGACCATCAACCTGAATGAACTATGAAGAACCTTAAGGGACACAAGACACTACTAAGGTCCTATTTACAGGTGATGCTAAGAGACAAAGGTTATCATGTTCATGCCATCATATGTGAACATGGAGACCAAGGTAATTTGGTAGTTCTTTAATATCTATGCCAATTAAAATAAAATCAAAATTAGAGAAATTTAAATTGCAAAACAAAAATGACTGGCAACTAATTTCATTTTTTTGTCAACTGTGGTTCTCAAGGTGGTACAATAATGAGGATAAGACTCCCATGGTCTTCATTAGCCAAACTTGAGCCAGTTTAGAAAAATATAAGCAATATCATCAAGTTTACGTACCTGACAATGGCAATACCCAAGCATATAAGCCATTGCTGCCATGATAGTCTCACTGTTTTTGTAAACTTTCCGAGGAACATAATGATCAGTATCTGCAAATACAGTTAAAGTGAGTAATTGTATGATAGTAAAACTAAGAACCCTAAACCAAAACATAAATGTACTGGCCTCTCACCTGAAGTACTAATGTAATTCCTATTATTCCCATAAAGAGGTAGTTCTTAGTCACTCCACTGAAGATATTTATTTCCTCAGGCTTTCGAGCATTGAACTCGTTAAAAATCTGTACAAAAAAAACACAAGATAGGCGTCAGAACAAATACTAATAAGAGGTTAGGCTAATTGCATGATATGGCATGTCAATATCATCTGTTTAACTTCCGTATCTTCAGATACAATAAATGAGATAACTAACAAGCAAAATTGAAACCTTAAAACCAACTTAGCTAAACAATTAGAACGTAATTCCTAATTCGCATTATTTTCAAGTTCCTATACTTACTTGGCAGAAGACAAATGCATTAAATATGATAGTATTCTTCACACTAGTGGCCTGCTTCTGGGTCTCATTTTGCAGACCAAGAATGCTAGTTCCCAGAAAGTTGAGGACAAGGAGGACAGCAACTTGATACATAGCCTGTGGTAAGTAAAAGTTAATGACAGAAACAGAGTTGTACAAGGTAACTTATGTTTCTACTGTGATCTCAGTAATTTTCCAACAATAGTCTCATGGATATTAGGTACCTGAATGAGTAAGTTCCTCCACATGATGTTCGTTATAAGAGGTTCCCTAAACAAGCAAACATCAGATCATTACTTCCTTCATCTAAAACTAGAGGTGGTCCATTAAGGGAATGTGATATACAAGAATACCTGGCCTTGCAAATGCACCCAAAATAATATACAATCTCTCAATTTTAAGATGAGCGCAACTCAAGATAAAATATCAGAAGGGCAAAATAAATGCAAATAAATCCTACTTTCCCTTATCAGAAACTCATAAAAAGTTGACTAAGAGTGGGAAGAAGATTATAGACCATCCCATGTGATTGAAATATGGATCCAAGAAAACTAAATCAACAATATAAGGAACAGCAGACTTTCAATGCATAAGTTGTTCCTCCTCTTAATAATTGTGGGAGGGCAGTCGAGGAGGGGCGGGAGAGGGACAACCCCCATAGTATTCTTATAGATCCCATGGGATTTTAATGAATATGACAAAAGTATCAAATGAAAAGGCCAAGCAAGATCAACTTATTTTCTTCTGATATGCCCAGAATCCAGACGCTAGCTGAAACTCATCATCATCTTCAAATGTTAAACACTTAAATATCCAAAAATTATTGAAATATTTTTTTCTGTTGAAAGGTGACTAGAAGATCAAGACTTTAATATTTTGTTATTCAGAAAACAACAATAGACAGCCACCATATTTATAACAGCAAACAGCCACAAGAATTTAACTTTAACAGTATCGAATTTAGATACGTTATGAATACACCATTGCTAGCTAGCCACAGAATTTCACACCTTCGGCCAACTGGTGTTCTATGCATAAGGTTGTCTGTAGGTGGCTCAGTAGCCAATGCAAGTGCTCCTAGAGTATCCATGATCAAGTTAACCCACAGAAGCTGTACAAAGAACATGAAACACATTATAACAAGGAGGGTCCTTAAGTGTCCGGGCCCATCGCTATTTAGAACCACAATGTAAGAAAAAACAAATGACAGAAAACAAATGAGCAGTGACATTCTACAATGCCGAGGATTCTTTTACTCATTTTGTTCTGGCTTCATATTCCAGATTGTGCAGAATATGCAGTGCAATGTTGATTCATGATGGAATAATAGATATCCATAACCAATATATATATATATATATATATATATATATCTGGAGAGAGAGGGAGGGATCAACCTGTACAGCATTTAATGGGACACGACCAGAGGATATCGCTGCCACAACATTAATTACAAGAGCTGCAACATTAACAGTAAGTTGGAATTGGATAAATTTCTGAATATTTGCATACACAGAACGTCCCCAGCGAACAACCTACATAAAAACATTGCGAACAAATAAAATCACAACCTGAATCCTATCATTAGATGAATAAAGCTATATCAGAATTATATCACTCCTTATTTAACTTGGGTATATGCACTGAAAGTCAACCCATTAATTTAACCACAAAACTATATAATTTTTTTTTACCAATGATCTGAAAACCAGGGCAAAAGAAAAGGACTAAAGATTAAAATATTTACTATATATAAAGATAGTAATTGTATGATATGTTAAAAGATATGTCAAAATATTTACCAATGCCAGGAGTCAGGAAAAAAAGATATGTGGTGTTCCTTAAAAATAGATGTTCACAAATCTGACACGTTAAACAACAATAGATACGATGATGGGAGAAAAGCAGAAAGAAAAAAACAACATAATATGCATATTCAATTCAAATATAAGGCAGTCCTGCAAGAGAGATGATGTGCCTCAAACCTTGAGCAAGAACTATCAAGATTCAAGACCATTCCTAACCACAAACATTTTCATTAAGATCCACCACATAGATGCTAGTCCTATGGTCCGAGGTTTAAAAGCTTCAATGTATTATCTATTTTAACTTAAAGAAGCTAAATGCAAAAAAAGCAACAAAGTTACTTGAATTTTAAATAAACAAGTGAAGCAATATTTTTATAAGTTGTTTACTCACCTTTACAACAGAAGCAAAGTTATCATCCAAAATAATGATATCAGAACTTTCTTTTGCAACTTCAGTTCCTTGAATGCCCATAGAAAGACCAATATCTGCCTAAAATACAAAATGATAAAAATCTGATCAACTATAACTAGGAAACGTTCCAACAGTGGAAGTTGAACAGATAATGTTTTAGAGCATAAAAGTCAGAATCAAAACCATGACCAACAAGAGGCAGGAAAGAAAGGTCATCCAGCTAAAAACCACCCTTCTGAACCACGAAGATGTTTTTCCTTTTAATGTGTTAATATTGATACCAATGACCATTCAGTTTCAAAAGATGCTATTTCCTATCATATATAGGAAGAGAATTCTTATGAACAAGTGTTGTTTCTTAAATAATCTGCATCAAAACAATTGTGTTGACAAACCTTTGTGGCAGCATGGACATGAATGTGCATAGCAGATAATGATTATAGGCTTGTATTCTGATATTCAGACCATATCCATTAATATAAAAAATGACTGGATACTTCTTCAATTTTCAAAAGTAAATGTAAGGGTTTGGATATATCTGTGAGATACTTAATACATATAGGAAGTATCTATGAAGTATCAATATTCAAGATCAAAATACAGATATTGCTCCTTTAAAGAAGCATAAATGCTTATTCCATTATTTTCTATAGGAAAGAAAACTTTATTAAAAGATAGAAAACCAATTACAAAAGGAGATGGACAAGTCCACCTGAACCAAACCAGAAATAAAACAAATTTTTTTAAACCAAGCCAAATTAGGTTAAGGCCTAACCACCCACAGCCAGAATGCAATCACACTTAATACAAAACTCCAGATCGGTCAAGATTGTTGTAACTTGTACTCCATTAGAGTGCTAAACAAACCAAGCAGCATGGACTAGATTACAAGCATATTTTCTCAATTGCTTATATATATATATATATATATATATATATATATATATAGGGTCCACTAAGTTACTTCAATCATCCAAACTGTCTACTTTTCAATTCTTCATTCAAAAATCACCCTTACAAAAACTTAAACAAGTTGAAAACCATTAATACATCTACTAGTGATGAATAAAATAGATGAACAAGGTATTTCAAGAAAACACTAAAATGACAACCATTTAATTGAGTGGTTAAATGTTTTCAAATTCAAGTGATTTTATCATAGATGATCTTTGAGGGAATCCCTAAAAAAAGAGACGGTTCGGATCATTGAAATACAATGCGGAGTGGGTCATACAAGGGTGTCCCTTGAATAAGGTTATTTAAGGGATCCCTTAATTGACGCTCCCTCTATATATGGATATAGATATAATTTTATGTATTACTTCTAGTCATCCAAATATATACCTAATTGTTCATCATAGGACCTGATGCATCTCAAACTTCACATCTCATTAACATCAAGAAAAATACATTTATCAGGATTCTTATATGTCAACGTAGAATCTTAGCACATCCATCTTGAGATATCTTTTTAAAGCTTAAAAGACATGAAAACGCCAACCACATGAAATAATTTAATCCACGAAAATGACAAACCTCATGAAGTGCGGGAGCATCATTAGTGCCATCTCCTGTTACTGCGACAACATCACCACCCTTACGTAATGCTTGCACAAGCAACAACTTGTCATTAGGGGAAGATCTGCCCATTACCTAAGAAACACCATACAAAAATGTATATTGGCTTTAGGTACAAACAGAGCAACTCACATTTCTATGAATAACTAATATATTAAGCTGAACAGACTGAATATCAAAAGCTAATACATATTATCAGCATTTTCACAATGTAGGAGCCATACTGTTATTATCTTGGCAACTTGTTCCCTTTCTTTTTCAGATAATGCACGGAATGTTTTTCCTTCAATGATATTAGGCTCAGTAGCATCTTCGAGTGAAAGTAGTATTCCACACTCTAATGCGATTGCTTTTGCTGTCTGAAGATTGTCTCCAGTGACCATCCGTACCTATAGGTTCACAGAAATGTGATTCTTATGGTCATTTTTCAGATGCGTAAATCATAACATATGATATTGCATCATGTAAATAACTATACATCTCCCATCACTGTACACTTAAGAACAACCAAATGGAATATCATAATCATGAAACAAAATCCTCGAACACCCCTCTGTCTACCATGAAGACCATATCAAAGGTGCATTTGTTGGGATTTTTAAGGCATTTTAGCATACATTTGTTTGTGCTTGGCAAATAGGTACTTCATAGATAAATGCAACCTAATTTGAATTATTAAAACTTGCAGACTAATGTTTGAACCATATTCTTTCTTAACAGATTAGCATCAAAACAAAGATCACTTGTGGCATAAAATGAAGGTAGAACAGTATGAAAAGAATGCTGAAAAGAATGCTGAATATGAGAATTCTGAAGGCTGCTCACACAAACCACATTATAAATCCTTTACTAACGAACTCAGTCCAGCTTTCCAAGAGTTTCTCAGTAACATACGGATTAGCATAAATATTAGCCACAGAAAACACGACTCGATGATTTAGTTCCTACAAGCTAGGAACTTATCAGAATAACATAATCCCTCTAATCCTAAAGTTAAAAAGTATTTATCATCCTTAGTACATGTATAATACTGATTATATTACTTAACATTCATGAGAAGCAAAAAAGCTCTTTAGCATGATTATTTCCACCAAAGAATATTCCTCAAAGATCCAACAACAGAACATCAGATATTATAGACAAATAGAGCAATCCTAGAGGATTTTATATTCGATCCTACAAGCTGAAATAAAGGGTACATCAATAAGCCACAACATAGGCATCTCGAAACTAATCTGTCTTTTATATCCACCATTATACTTTGCAGTAATGTAACATAAATCAAGATGTTAATGAGTCATGACCATACAGATACAATAATATTAAGATATTGTCTAGAAAATGTGAGGGTTACCTTAACACCAGCTTCTGTGCATAGTCTCACTGCATCTTTAACACCAGGACGACAAGGATCCTACTCATGGACATACATATTAGCTTATAATGAAGTTAATACAAGGCCCAAATTTAAGTTCTTTTTATTGCAAGCAAGACCCAAGAGTACTTTCTATGCCATAGACTATCAAAAATAATAATGCAAAGCTCACTCTAAATCAATTACTGCAACATGGGGGCATACTTTGTTTACGTGTGTGTTTGGATCATTCTCATGAAAAATGGAAAGGCAAAAACCATAATTTAGTATCATGAGAAACTTGTTCTTGGGTGCACCTTTATACCAATAATACCAAGCAAAACAAGGTTATCTTCTGGTAAAGCCCATTGACTTAAATGCTCTTCCTCAGTTGGAACTTTGTCCAATTCATATGATCTGTATGCAATGGCAACACATCGCAAACTGCTTGCTGCCATGTCATCAATAGCTGCCTTGAAAAATTCCTGCAAAAGGATATAACAAGACATCACACCCAAATTTCACTGGAAAATTTCAAGAGACAAAAGAATATTTCTCAACTTTCTAAGAGAAACCTATTTTCTATATTAAAGTTGACCATATCCACCGGTACTAAAGGTCCATTTGGCTTGAAGGAATATGAAAATATTTAAGAAAATCCACATGTAAAGTGATTATTTTTTTAATAAATAAAAATATTGAGGAATTTCAAATAACAGTTTTTCTTGAAATCCCTCTTTTCTTAAAAGTCAAATTTACATGTGGATTTTAAACATAAGATTTTAAAATTTCTCAAATTACAATTAAGCAATCTTCATTCAAATCTTTCCATCCAAATGGACCATTAGAGTTTTGTGCAATCAATTCCCACATAATAGTGAAGAGAATTTAAAATTTGAAAAATAAATAAGTATATATATATATATATATATATATATATATATATAAACATCAACAAGCAAAGCCTTTTAACCAACATAAATAGAGAATGACAAATCATCCTCTCCGGGGTCATTTTATATCTTAAATACTATAAAAGCTTACATGCAGTCTCCAACCCACATTGTCGATATTGAACACATTTATGATTATATAAATTATTCAATCCTCTTACGGTACTCAAATAGAACATGAACAAATTTTCAACCATATATCTCTGACGAATTTTACATCAAAGACAGTGGCCAAACTTCCTTTTAAAGGATTATCTAAGACTTTTGTGACTATATTTTCCATTGTGTAAAAGTGTTACCTACCAAAATTAAGTTGTTCAGCAGTTTTGAAGGCTTGTCATTACCATGTGTAAAAGCGTTAGCTATAGCGCTTATTCATACACATAAAATGCTTTAATAGATTCTTCATCCATAACGTCCGGGATATATTTACCTAAATGGCTGATAAATGCCACTTGTTTCCAAGATTTTTATTTTCTCATAGATATTTCTGAATATGTTTTTATTTTATTTTTAAAATAATTGATAACTGATAAGACTTTCTGAATATGTATGGCTCACGTTCCCAACCTTATCTTCGTTAATATTCTGCGAGCAACCGTTTGAGTCAAGATACTCCGTACACGAGGCTAAAACTATCTCTGCTGCCCCTTTCCAATGTATATGAACTTTAGAGTCAGTCTGTCAATAAAAAATAAAAGTAAAGAAATCACATTATCATAGGATTAGGCAAACAAGAGAGAAGCTGTGCACAAAAAGTTTAAGTAGTTTATTGCTTCCTTATGTGTTTGCATCTATGGATGTATTATTATGTATGCCTCACTATATAAGTATAATATAATTACATGCAAAACATGCATATAGTGATATTTTCTAGATGAAAAATACAGAAGGTGAAGGTGGTGTGAGATATCCACAATGCACTATAGTTGACAATCTATATTTTTCGGCCACATTCCACAGGATAAGTTGAATTGAACAAGAAGAGGGAAATGGAGCATTTATTACACAGGATGATATACAATCGATGGAGAAAAGATAAGAAATGGCAAAATTATGACAATAGCATGCAGCCGAAATTATCAGAACACTGGATAGAGATGCAACACCACCACATCAAATAATTGAATAGAAAGGTCAGAATAACATAAGTTGGCCTCAGAAACATATGAAGCACTATAACTACTCCTCTGGGAAATAAGATACTTTAATTCACAAGTATAAACATATAAATACAGAATATATCATGTATCTGCCTGTCGCTATGTCTGTACTTATATGCATGTGTAATGTAAGGGTCCAATGACCCCACTGGTTGACATAAGTGAACCCTACCATGTGATAAAGAGGTTGATGCCAACCCAGTTGAAAACAAGTAGATCCGGGTTGGCTGACCAGTTTTGATTGAGAAGCCACTATAGTGCATTTTTCCTTGGAACCACTCAATTAAGTTAGGAGAACATGACATAGTATGTTTGGTTCAAGCTTATCTATAATGTGATGCACATGCAACTCCCATTAGGTCTCAAACTTGTGATTGACAAATTGAAATTTTACACCTTAAATGAATCAATTACCTGTTTTAGTGCAACACCACCTCGCTTTTTCTCTGAGTTGAAAGGGAAAACATGAAGAACTGTAGACTCTGATCTGATAAAATCAAACTTCATCCCCAACTGTGATACAAATTTTGATAATTAAGAAAATCTTCAATTATTGGAGACAAAAGAGTACCAGAATACACTAAAGCACATTTAAATGGAACCTTGACTGCCCATGAAAGTATAGCCTTTTCTGTAGGAGACCCAGAAATCTCTACTTCACCACCCTGCTAAAAAAATTTATTTTATGTTTAATTATCAATATTTTCAATTGAGAATAACCACCAAAGTTCAACAGTTGACAAAAACAATGTCCTCCCTCCCTTGATGATTCTGTGACACCTGAAAAGAAATATTACCTTTGGCTCAAATACGTTGCCAGTGGTATTTTGTGCAATGCCCTCACTTAGCAGAGTGGAAACTTGTGGATGCAACTGTGAGGAATCGTCTGGCAGATTTATCTTCTTTTTCCCAACATATGCTTCAACCACAGTCATCTGTAGTATCATTTTTTTTTTTTTTCATTATTTCTATTTTACCAAGATATTTTTCATATCATAACCACTAAAAGATCCTCATGTTTCACATGCTGCCCAGTATCATGTGTTTAAAAATTGATGGAAACCATAATTCAGTTTTGAAAATAGAACATACCTGGTTCAAAGTCAATGTCCCAGTTTTATCACTACATATTGTTGTTGCTGAGCCCATAGTTTCACAGGCTGACAGTCTACGCACCTGAACATGTCTGATGTTAGATCATTTATAAATGCATTCCTTGTAGAAGCAAAAATATTAGAAAAATGAAAACATAATGATGGTAAACCAGTCAAAGACGAGGGGAAAACAAGAGAGGAAATATACTTTCTTTTATTAAGAAACAGAAAAACTGGAAGAAGAAAAAAAAAAGAACAAAGATACTTACCAATGCCTTATCTGCCATCATTTTCTTCATCGAGTATGCTAGCCTGTCACAGAATTGAAGTACAGAGGCAAAGGTGATAACATAAATGAGAACTATAACGGTATATTAAACTAAACTCCATAACCTGAAACAAAAGTGGTAGATACTACATACGTCAGGGTAACAGCCAAAGGTAGCCCTTCAGGAACTGCAACAACCACAATGGTGACCTGAATGGTTCTAAAATTTGTTATAAAAAAAAAAGACAACATATAACAATAAACCTAACGAGCATCAAGAAACTTCGCTTACGGCAATGGTAAACACTTTTACTGCTCCATCTATAGCTTTGCCAGTGCTAGTCTGGCCAGCTATAAATTGGACGGTTCCATCTGCATCTCTTGAATTTCCAGTGAAGTATCTAAAATTTCAAATAAGAGTGCAACTGATAAGATGATAAATAATTCATGTAATAGGATATACGTTATGAATGATCACAATGTTACCTGCCCCACAGGACAGCAAGCACCAAAACAGCTACTGAAAGCCCAACTATGCCAATAAAAGTTGCAACTCCATTCAAGCGCACCTATCACACATCACCAAAAGAAAACCTTGAGCTGTAAATAATGGATTTTCATCGTTGAAGCAACAATATTTGAGAAAAAAGCAAAAACCTGTAAAGGAGTTTCTTCGCCGTTATCCTCTGAGATACTTGCCATCAACAATCCCCATTCAGTGTTGATTCCAACACCAGTTACCTACAGATAAACATAAGGGTGAAGCAACATGGTGATACTGATAGAACACATCTTAGTTTAAAAGAAATTTGGAACATGATTGTGCCAATTATAGCATTGTAGGACAAATTCCATAAATATGAGTTACTCCGGCATCAAAATAAATAAAATCAACACGCAGAAGTTAGCAGACTCTTAGTAATGTGTTCGTGACACACAATTCAAAAAAATTGATAGTACATAGCAAGAAAAGGGACAGATTCTGTGAAATTGGAATATAAATACATATAGCAACCATGCATCAACATCATACTTGTTAATATTCAATGAATAAGAAATTGGTAGTGTAACAAGATTTTCCTATCGTTGGAGTAAGACATGATACTAAATATTGTCTAAAATCAAAAACCCGTATTCTTAATTTTTCTGAGATCAACAGTAGGAACTGATATTCACCAAAGAAAAAAAGAAATACATAATGAATGAGGGTAAGGAATAAAACAAAAGTTCACAACTGATCACTATCTCCCCAAGCAAAAAAAAAAAAAAAAAAAAAAAAGAGGAAAAACTAAAAGGAAGTAAAACAATAAACATTAAGTGTGTGATTCTTTCAGTCATGTTATGAAAAGTGCAGCACAATAAATTAATTGAAAGTCCTTTACCAGCATAGTACCCACTCCATCAGCCACTTTGCAACCTGACATTAAGAAAGGTGTCTTCTGATCCTTGTGAACCTAAAAGAGATGGCGCTTAGGAATTATATGGATAACAGTCATAATTAATTACTACAGGGAACCACTACAGGGAACCGTTTAACCACTCACAATCTTGCTTTCACCAGTCATGCTAGATTCATCAATGGCAAGAGAATGACCAGTTATTAAGATTCCATCAGCAGGGACCTAAGTACAAACAAAATAAAATTGGTTACATGATATACAAATCATTTCCAGTAGAGCAAACTAAAACAGTCAATACACTTACCTGATCGCCTATTCTGAGAGGTATAACATCACCAACCACAATATCAAATATCGAAATCTTTACTATTCTACCACCTCTCATGACCTGCAGAAAATTTCAATATATAGTTAATTTAGCATCCAAAGAGTGAGTTTTAATACTACAATGATGTAAGAGTGCACACCTCCAGTTGTATATTTTCCTTTTCCGCATTTAAATTTTGAAACTGAAGAGATTGCCGATAATCACTAATAGCTGGCAAAACAAAAAAAATTAATGAACAGGAGAAAAGTACCTAACTGAAACAAAATGAAAACACAGGTACAAAATCAATTCCAATACCTGTAACAACTATAACAAGGAAAACAGCAAAGAAAATGCTTGATCCATCATACCATCCTTCAGCAAGACCCTATGAGGATTATCAGAAGTAAAAAAGTGGGGAACGGTAAACACTACTAGAGAAACCTTAGAAAAAAGAAAGAAAGAATGGAAAAACAAACCATGATGAGATAATTAGACGAACCAGTTATAGGTTAAATGAGAGACTAGAGGATGCAAAATTGAGTAGATTTCAACTATTCCAAATAAAAATTAATGATATAAAATGAAGGGAGTAGGATCAGATGGTTTTTCTTTGCAAAAATATCAAAGAGGTTAAGATATATTCTTTGAGTGGATATTTGGGTGTTTCGTATGGTTAGGTGTTGGAGAGTGTATTAAATTTATAAATTATAATTGTACAAAATGAGGACATGTATAAAATATTTACTATAAACAAGATAAAAATTTGCACTATTTTGGATGGGCAGGTGTTCTGAGTGTTTTAAGAATTTTTTAATCGGAAAATCAAAATATTGAGAATTCCAAAATACCTTCTGTTTTCCATTTCCAATCCAATGTTTTCTGGAACTTCTATAATTCTGAAGTTTGGATTTGGATTTAATTGTATTATGTCAAAATCAGAAACTTTTGGATCAGTTTCAGTCAATTTAGAATCCAACTTGCACCCATAGTTCCTAATATTGCTTATTGCTTAGCTCCTAAGCTAGTTTAATTTTTCAGAATTTATGTGCAATGTTTTATCATTGTTGTCTTATCATAAAGAGCTTAATCATATCTAGAGAGACAATTATAGTCCATGAGAAATAAGTTTAAAATCATGTTATCCTGAGACCTAATTTCTCACAGAGAAAAAAGTGTTTTCCTTGAAGAAAACAAAGCCAATCTAGGTTAACAATGCATAACCAACTGATGGGACAAAATGACGAGTTAATTTGAAAGGCCAAGAATACCTCAGTTTTTATTCCAAGAACCAATGACACCACTGCAGCTATGATCAAGATTATTAGAGTTAAGTCTTGCCAAGCTTCCCAAAGAAACCCCTGCAGGACAGAATGAAAATGAATTGCAGTTATTGCAACAACTTCATAACTTAAAACAGTAAATAACAAAAAAGTAACACCTTGTACTAAGATAATATACCAAGAAACTCCGCCCTTTTTTCCGAGGATATGTATTGGATCCAAAAACATTCTTTCTTCTTTCTACATCCATCTCGTCCTCATCAACTCCCTTCTCCAAGTTTGTTTTTAGCAATGCTGATATGCCTTTAGCCTGATGAAATGACGATTACATTATGTAAGCAGAGCACAAAGAACAATAAAAAAACAAGGAGAAAATACATTTGCAGTTGGCTGACCCCTCCATATTGCTGTAGAGCGTTAAAATTGTTCTCCCTGGTCAATGAAACAAGTTGTTCTAGTGCAATTCCATAATCACCACTTGAAGTTGGGGGTGCAACTGTTGTGCCTAACCCTGTATCATCCAGAAAAAATAAATAAATCAAGTTCATAAGCCTAACAATATTAGACACATGATATGGACCCAACGTATACTGAGCCTGCGAAAACACAACATGCAATAATGCTTCCTATTGAGTGTAGCATGGGCCTAGCATGCGCACGGAAATTACAGAAACAAGGTAAGATAAGAAATCAACATGATTCAAACTATGGACCAGTAACAGCCCAACTTTGAATACCATGTCAAGTGACCATAAAATGAAAAAGCTTAGGCTTCAATGAAACAAGCCCAACAATATATATTACATGTAAAATCTAACACAAATTAACATTGACACTGTAAAACCATTTCAACCTAGACAACAAGTAGCACTGATGCCGCAATGAAAGATGAAAATATTGGTGTCGGGTGAAAATATCAACGGTGCGAGTCCACTGTCTGAAAATTGTAATATTGGTAGAAATTATGGACAAGGCGAAAACTTACTTACAGCCTAAAGACATGAAAACTAAAATAAATGCTAAACAAATAAAAAACGAAGATGTGTAAGCTTCATAAAATAGTATAGTAATTATAAATAATTGACAGGTAGGGTGAACATACCGTGCTCCCTTTCTCCAGCCAATCTGAATAGCAGTGCTGCCTAATATGACAAGTAATCATCAGTTGAACTGATCAAAAACAGTACCAATCACCAGAGTGAAAATTTCATCATTGTTAAAAAAAAACATTACTCTTATGACTTGTGCATGGGATCTAATCATCCTCCTCCTATTTTCTTTTTCTTCCTCTTTCTTTAAGTCCATGGTGTACCGGAATCGTCGGGAAGCATTTAGCACGAGTGCCGCTTGCTGCCAAGAAAATGATTAGGAAATGTAATAAACAATAGTAATATCCCATTTCCAAACCTCGTCATTCCTCATTAAATTCATAGCATTTGACAGTAATTTCCAGAATTGAAAAAGAAAAACAGAACAAATTTGATTTGATTTGAATCCCAATCCAAATTCCAATACCAAACCAACAATGCCGATTCATTTCCTCTTTGAAATCAGCCAAACACAATGCTAGCTATTGTTATAGCTACAAATTCTACGGCATTGCCAAGAATTAATTAATGTGAAAGAATTTGAATCCCAAAAAAAAGAATTCAAAAACAAAAACAAAGGACATTGCGCATTGGCATAGGCATAGCCATTGCAGGCATTGTAATGTGTTTGAATTGGAATGTCGTATTTGATAACAAACGTACCCTCCATCTCTTGAGCGTCTCGGGAGGCGCGTTCTTGGTGTTGGCAATGTCGAAGGGATCGGTGGTGGACGGCACGTCGTTTGCTGCGGCGGCGTCGTCGTCGAACTCAGTCTCGAGGCCGACGCGTGCCCCTGCCTCCATGTCTGGGTGGTTCCTCCCTGACAACGAGGCCGGCAACAAGCCGTTCGTAGAAGACGACGAACCACGGGACGCGGCCATGGCTCTCAATCTCAGTCGTCGTTTGGCAACAAAAGATCAATTGGCTCTCCTCCTACGCTTTCTTCCCTAAGCTCGGCCCCAGATGCGCTGCTACTGCCTGCAAACACTTATGTTGGGGCCCACCCGCCTCCCAAAAACACCAGCCAAAAAGAAGAAAAAAAAATCCCCAATCAACAACCTTGGCAAAACTAAGCCGTACAACAAAAGAATTAATGTCCTTTTTTTTCATTAATTTGTTTATGGCTATTTTCATGGTTTTTTTTAGTAAAAATTTGGTATTTTCCGGCGAACAGCTGTACAAATTTTACCGGTTTTTCAGGAGGATAATTCGGGGGCGAGAGAGCTTACCTGTAAACGACTTGCACGTCCCATTGCAGCTTCGTGGATAAGGGGAGCCGGAGGATGAAGAGAGATTTGGCATTTTTCTTCTTGTTCATTTATTTATTTATTTTTATGTTATTTGTTTTGGTTCCGTTTGGAAAGCGAAAATGGAGGGAAGCTTCGACGAAATTTCTCTCATGCATGTGCATGGCATGAGAGATACTCCCTTGTTTTCGGGCGGGTCAAGGTGGTTTTGGTGCGAAAAATAAAAGGCTTAATTACACCAATGCCCCTGAAAATTCAATCGAATTTTTCTCCGCCCTTTCAAACTTAAAATGACTCATGTCCATCTCTTGATCGAGATTTGATGGCCCATTTTATACCTGCTATTAACTCCATAAAAAAATATGTTAAATCTAATGACATGACAAAGGTGTTTTTGTAATTTCATACACATGAATCGTTACAACAATTGAATTAGTGATATGGCAAGCAAATAGAGCCCACCTCTACATAGATAAAAAATAATTAAATATTCTAATAACCAAAAAAATAAAATAAAACAAACAAATTTATAACTAAATTGACCATAGAAGAAAAATAACAACAACAAAAAATTACATATTCCATCCAAAAAATAACGGCGAACCCAACTGCCACCTCCGTCTTAATCTCTCTCTCTCTCGCATCTGGACATGGTGGGGTTGGATCTGGTATTGTTGGCCATGAATATGGTGGCGTAGCCTTGGACTTTGGGGGTTGGACAGTAGCGGAGCCAGGATTGTATGTGTGGAGGGGCCGAACCGTAATACAAGTATAGAAAAAAAAAATTTCAATCTTACATCAATAATATATATATAAGAAAAAATGGACATTTTTTAGAATTTTGTACTTAATTTCATGTATTAAAACGGAAAAGTCTACTGATAAAATCTCATTTCCCTTTAAACTATTTATTTTCTATTCCCCTTTTTTTTTGTCAAACTATTTTCTATTCCCTTGGCTCATCGATTTGGTTATTAGAGGATTACTACTTCCTTTTTTTATGTCAGTTGTGTAATGGCCCTACAAACAATTTACATATAATTATAAATGAAGTTATTTATGGATTGCAAATTGGGGGGCCATTAGAATGGTTATATGGTTCGCATTGTTAAATATATGAACTAAAACTCAAGCTTTACTGCGTTGAGAACAAATTGTGGAGGGGCCAGGGCTACCTCAGGCCCTAGAGTACCTCCGCCCCTGGGGTTGGATATGGTATTACGACTAGGTTGTATGCTCGACGGATCTAGAGTTTATTTCTCAACGGATCTGGAGTTTGTGGCTTGCCGGATTTGTGTCGGATCTATGTCGTAGTGATGGGTTGTGTCTCTCATTTTGATATGCTGGGTTCGTTGAAGTTTTATTATATGGAAGTTGGAGTTTTATTGTTGGGATTGTTTATTTTATTTTTTTATATGCCAATTTGCTGGAGTTTTATTAATATGAAAGTTTTGGGTAGGGGTGGGCACGGTTTGATTTGGACCGATTTTTGTTTCCAATTAGAACTGATTCGGTACTATTCATCTGGTTTGGTTCGGTTTGGTTTTAATTAAAAAAATTCAAAAACTATATGGTTTGGGTTGAATTGATTCCGGTCCAATTTTGGTCTAGTTCGGTTTTAACCGGATTATTGAAATTATTAAAATTTAATTATTTTTAATACAATTTTCAACTGAAATTTTATTTTTTTCACTTGAAAATTAATAAATTATTCAATTTCATATAAAAATAAATATTAAAGTTAGAAGAGAGAAATGTTTTGAAATTGAACTTGAATGAATATTAGTTATGAGATTAAAAAGATAGCAATGAATATAAATAAATATTAAAATTATATATTTTTTAATTTAACCGGTTCGATTATGCCTTGATTCGGTTTTTGAAGACATAGAACAGGAACCAAAATCGGTCCAAACCGATCCGATTCGATTTTTAACCAGTTGTTGACTTTTTGGTCAACTCGATTTTTTTTCGATTTTTTTCAGTGCGGTTCGGCTCGGCTTTCTGGTTTGCCGACTCGAATGCCCACCCTTAGTTTTGGGTGTAAGGAGATTTTTTTTTTTGGACAAATGGGTGTAAGGAGATGGATTAATGGTGTGCCTGGGTTTTCTTGTCCACCTTTTTTTAATTTTCAGTTATTAGAATATTTAATTATTTTTATCTATGTTGAGGTGGATTTCACTTGTCATGTCACCAACTTAATTGTTGTAATGATACATATAAATTACAAAAACATCATTGTCATGTCATTAGATTTAATAGATTTTTGAATAAGAGTTAACGGCATGGGCAAAATGGGTCACCGAATTTCGGTTAATGGATGAAAATGGATCATTTTAAATTTGAAGGGTCAAAGTGAAATTTGACAGTAGTTTTAAAGGGATTGATATAATTAAATCAAAATAAAATAACAACCCAAAAAAAAAAAAAAAGTGTTATAATCATAAGACTACAACATCCTTTCCTTTCCATCAAAATATAAATGTGCAACACATTGATTGGCAATTGCCAATTACCAATATTTCATTCTTCTAGTGCTGATTTCAGGAATTTTCTTTCGTTGGGGCATAAAAACATTACTATAAAGTCCTAAAGTTAAGATCATTTGAATCTTCAATATTTTTTATAAAGAAAACATAATTTTATAAATATACATATATGCACAAATTAGTAACACAAACTCTATATATTTTATGTAATCTCTCAATTGCACGGCACAATAAGAAGAATAACATAAGCATAGGAGAAGAGTACGTGCCTCCTTGTCCTACCTTATGTCCCATTTCATTTGCGGAAAGGATTTGATGTGAAATAATTTCGTATTATGTCATTTCCCAAGCAAGGGATGGGCCATTTTCCATGTTTGGTAATGCTAGAAAATTAACCATGAAATACCACTTTATTTCCTTTATCATGTTTGGGTTGTGTAGAAATGGAAAACAAAGTTTGTTTTTTCATTTACATTCACATTAGAAATATGAAATTAAAAATAAAAATAAAAATAATGCATTACCTATATTGTAATTCTAAATTGTTAATGGACAAAATAATCATGAAAAATGTACATTTATTGCTGACCTTAGTTTCAGATGGAAATGGAAAATGAAACCCAAGGAGGGTTTCATTTCCTCCTATTTTTCAACGTGTCAAACAACCATTTTCCATATCTGAATACCAAAATATCAAACCCTATTTCCCATGAACCAAACGCACCATCAATTAATCTTCTTTGAAGCATTTTATCAAACAAACTGCTCCTATTCAATACAAAATTCATGAAAGCTTGACACCTTCATAGGTAAAGATCAACACTGGACTCGCCAATACATTCATCCCACAGAATTTTTATACAGTGTTCTGACTCTGAGTAACAAAAGAGATATTGGATTTTAAAAAAAGCTTCATACAAAAGCACTTCTAAATATATGCCTTACAATTTTCTTCTTGTATTTTTTAACTCGGGGGAAATGGGATAACAGTACCGATCATTGCTGCACCTGCACATGAACAATCGAGAGGTAAGTTGAAAGTTCATGGCATGCATGCATGCGATGCACATGCCATTGTCACTATTCTTGTTGTATTTTTAAAAGTACAAATGATGACGTAAATTATAATTATAATCTTCTTCAATATTGCACCTTCGTGATTAATTTTATATTTATCACAGTTTCCAATGAAAGCTCAGGAGACAAATATTACAAGCGGTATAAGATATAGTTTTTAATTGAGAATGATTCCCTAAACTTTTAAGCCTAGCTTTAGTGGGAATTTTTATGAAGATTGCTTTTATATGTATATTAATTAAGTGGGTAATTTTGTACTGTATATGCAAATATAAATCACTATAATATATTTAAATCAATTTATAATTTACAATAAGAAAAGTGCATATATAGACATTTTTTTTATAAAACCAATGTGGTAGCCAGGTGTTTGAGTAATTGAGTTAAATAATGGGTTGGATTTGGCCCCAGTACAATATTATAGGTTTTTAGTGAAAATTCCATTTTTACATCTATATATAGCAAAAAGTAGAACATGGTAAAATATATAAAACACCAGAAAATGTTATTGGTTAATGTAAACATTAAAAATTAAAATTATTAATTAAATAAAGATAATATAATAAGTTTATACTTTTATATTTTTTAATATTTAAAAAAATTAATTTAAAAACAAATAATGAGTCCTATTTTTATAGAACACAACTACCCATTACCTTTTAATTCAAAAACAAAACAAAAAAATTTGGCATACGCGTGAGCGTGTGCCAAAGGGATGGTAATATATTATACAAATACCCATATAGAGCTTATTTGAAGAGAAAAACTCAAAACTACCCACTTGTTATTTTTTAATTAGTTCTTAGTGTGTTAAAATTTTCTAAGAACTTTTCACCAAATTTTTTTTAAAAAAAAAACTAATTATAAAATTACAAGTAACTAATTTGAGATTTTTCTCTCTAAATAAACTCTATATAAATACTTGTATACTATATCATGTTAAAATTGGCCTATTCATGGAAAGTCCAACACAATATCTTTCTTTTTTGGGGAGTGCTAGCAACTTTCTCTCTAACATTCTCCTTTGGACCTTCTCTCTTCTTCTCATGACAAGTGTCACTTTCCTTACACTTAAAACAATGTCATTAATGCACTACACAAACTAATTTTTGTTTTTCAAGTTTACCCTTATTAAATATATTAATTTGTTTTAATAACAAGCTAATTTTTTTACAACTTTCTTATCACCTTGTTAAAAAATTAAATAAGAAAATAAAAACTGAAGTTTTTTATTTATTTATTTATTTTCCCAAAGAGAACGTGTGTTTTGTTAAAAATAAAATAAACATGATAACAATGTCATGTAACAAAATTTTTTTTAAAAATAAATTCTAAAAAATGACGTTTTTCTTATTTAATTTTTAATAATGTGCTAAAGAAGTTGTAACAAAATTTGAATAAATGAAAGGAAATATAAAAGCTAATACATTTTTAAAGGGTAAACTTAAAAAACAAAAACTAATTTGTGTGATGCATTAATGACATTGTCTTAAGTATAAGAAAAATAACATTTATCATAAGTAGAAGGAAGAATGTCCAAAAGAAAAGATTAGACAACAGGTTGCTAGCATTTCTCTTCTTTTTCTGATGTGAGTGAGTGAGACAAAAGACACTCGAAACTTTTTGCTGTCCACTAAAAATAAACTTTTTGCTAACAAAAAGTATCTTTTTACGGAGTGGGAGGCAATGGCTTTTTGGTGGGCTGAGTGTGTTCTTGACTGGATTTTTTTTCTTTCACGTTAAACGATGTGAGATTGGACTTGGCACACACTTCAATATATACATGTATAAATTAAAGGGTCAACTAAACTTTGCACCCCTATTATGTTATCAATTAATTGATAAAGAAATAACTTTAAAGTTAATTACAAGTTGTTATACTATCGGTCCCGTACATATCCGTCAAACTATCAACTTAGTAGCGGTGTGCCGCTTAATGGGTTCATTTTTAGCATATCGATTCACTCAGTGTAGAGGAATTTAAATATGCTTTTATTCATTTCATCATCCATATTACCACAAATTATTTGTCAACGAGATCTAATCTATAAGAAAATGGCATTTATTTACATATCAGTAGTTTCATATTCAAATTTTCATAACATTTTGATAATATATGTGTGAGATAAACTCATCTTTTTACTATAATTTAGACTATCACTTGTATTAAAAATAATAATAATTTAATACACCGAATATTTACATGTCAAAGTCATGTAGAAGATTGTACACACACTAATTTTTCAATGCGAGAGCGACATCCCACTAAGTCCATATTGGCTATATATGTAGACTATAGTTAGTGAGATACACGTACATATAAGCTCAGCTATGACGATATGGATCTGCAATAACCAAATTATTTAGATATTTTTATCAGTCCCGATCTTGGATTACAGAGGTTCAAAAGATTTATGGTCACTTACCGTTGGATGTAAATTCAACGGTTCACTCACTCTTGCACTCATTTTAAGAAACTTTTTTGAACCGTTGGATGTTACTTTTTGAGAAACTTTTTTGAACCGTTAAATTAACATCAAACAGTGGGTGACTATAATTTCTTAAATTCTTGTGGTCCAAGATATCGGAGCTGATACTTTAATATATAAAAGGATAATGCTTACCTCATTGCCCATAAGGAGGAACTCCTTCTTACCTACTAATATGGCTCAACCATAAATTAACACTTGCTCTTTTTTTAGAGTATTGTATTTTCACCCCCTGTCTTATTTCTCCACTCATTTTATTTTGAAAATTTAAAAAACAAAATTACCTGTTTGTAAAATGAATTCTGACATCCTATCTTATTTCCCATAACCCACCTATTCTGCCCTCATTCCTGTCAAACACCACCCCACGAACCAAACTCGAAGCTCAGTTTGCAGTCCCTTTAGTACCATTGACCCGCAAAGAAGTTGTCGCAATTGATATTAGGGTTGATAGAATGGAAGAAATGAAAACTCAAATTGAACTTTTCAATGACAAAAGTACCACCCTCCTCTGCACCATAAACTGAATCGCATGCTGGGCTAGTTTGTTTCTTTCCAAATCTAACTGCAACATTAACACATACAAATGAACTACGAATCTGTTTTAATATTTTTGTGAAACTAAAAATAAATAATTTTAAAGGAAATAAAAAATTGAGTCAGGAATAATTCTTAGTGCCAAGTTGTCTACTCTCAGCCATGGAAGCCAATATATATATATATATATATATATATATAGTCTCCTTTTATTGAGGGATTCTTCAAATAATTTTATATGAGGGACGTCCTTTAAGGTACCCTATAATTTTTTTCAATGATCCAAACTATTTATTCTTTAGGTCTTCATTCATAAATTATCTTTACAAAAAATTAGACAAATTAGAAATCATTTCGATATCCAATTGTGTCTTATAAAATCAATGAACATGGTGCTTCAAGAAAGTACTAAAATTTCAATAACTCAATTGAATAGTCAAATAATATCGGATTCAAGTGATTTTTTGTAGAGATGATATTTGAATGTGTATCTACAAAATAGACGGTTTTGATTAGTAAAATACAATATGTAGTGGGCCCTACAAGAGATGTCTCTCAAATAATTATTTGAGGGATCTCTCAATGGAAGAATATATATATGTAATTATTCTATGTTTTTAGTAAGAATTCTGTTTAGTGTCTGGGTAATGAGATTTGACGATAGTGCACAACCATATTTTTAGGTGGAGATGGTATGTCTAGTTACAAGCTGGCCTGTCCAACTTCACATGTTTTTTGGGAATTTTTCTGGAATTGTGTTTGAAGAAAAGAATTGGAAGAAGAATAGGAAGAGGTTGATGTGTTTGTTTGGGTTATTTTTTTAAATTTTTTGCTTGATTTCTATGTTTTACTTGATTTAATAATTAAATGATATTTTAGGAATAATGATGGGTGGGAAGATAAGTTGTATTTTTTCAAATTTACATGGTGGGTGAGAAGATAAGGTGGGTGGAGAAGGAAAAAAAAGAGGCAATTCTCATGACTTTTTCTCCATCTGTCATATCTCAACAATAATTGAGTCGGCCGATGCATATGCATGAACCGCTCTAATTAAATTTGCGGCAGCTGCATGCATCATGCTTGTGATTTGAAAGAGAGAGAGAGAGAGCACAGTAAACACCTACAGAGCCATTAGCATGGGTCTCACACTTGACACAGCATTATTATTGCTTCAATGGAGGGGGGCGCCGGATTTAGACAATACAAGTGGCTTTCGGTGTAAAGGTACGGCATGCCTAAGAAAATGAGGTTATAGGACAATGCGTGCAGTACTCTTTCGGCGGTGCTTTTCATGTTGTGGATCATGATGGGGCCATAGCTAGCCGTGTGCCTCTTACACATGCAATAAATTTTTTAGTATTTACAGCAACTGAAATATGTAGTAAAATTAGCTACAGATCTGCAGAAAGCCACCGTCCAAAGGTGTGTTTGCTTTAAGGAGAGACGGCTAGCTGCCCTATTGTACATGGGCCTGAGTCTGACCATGATCTGAGCTTAGCGAGCTAGGCCACTATGGTTAGAGAAGTTAAACTAGTTGGACATGTTCTTCATCAGTTTCAGAAACTCCAACAATATTTGAAAAGCTGAGTTTTTTTGGTTCATAGCAAATTAAGGCCCGGTTTGGTTTCGAAATTAAAAACAGTAAACTAAAAAATTATGATTCTTTTCAAACACGTGAGTTTTTATATAGTAATTTTAAGATCTAAAAATTTATTTGGTATTGAACTCCAAATTATTTTTAAGATCCATAAAAAATTAAAATTAAAATCAGAAAAACAGAAACCCTAATCCCCAATTTGAGATTAATAAAAGAAAAGGAAAAATATGTGAGACATAAATCCTATCAATTTTGGTCGTGTGCAACAACTCCAACTCACCAACGCCGCTTGAACTTGCTTTGGTGATTTTGGTGGTTATTGGTTCACAAAGACAAACCCGATTGGGTGCCATACGAGAGAAAAAGAGATATATATATATATATATAAACTGTAAAACTTCATCTTTTTTGTTTTTAATGCTAGGGGTGTTTTTGAATTTTTATGGGTTTGAGTTTTTAAAAATGAGCCTACCAAACAAGGTTTTTGGATTTTGTACTTAAAATATGTTTTTGAGTTTATAAAATTGAATTCAAGTGGGATATCAAACGGCCCTAAACTTCTTGGCATGCAAAGAAACATGTTTGGGTTTGCGTCCTTATTTTGAATTAATGCAATTTCTGTGAAAAAACTAGGGTTCCACTGATGTTCCAAGCATTGCCATGCACGCCCTGCTGCATGGCCCGTTTGTAGTGAACTAGTGTTTAACTTTCCGCTAAACCAGCGTGGAATGTTTACAGCAAAGAAGATTGTGACACATTTGGAAAGACTTTTAGGTATAAAAAGTCGAAATCAAAAGAAAAATGTCCTCTTTTAGCTTTATTATAAATGATTCTGTAGCGCCCAGCAAAATCTTAACACACTGAATGTGATTCAGAGTTGAGATTGCAAAGGCAAATTCTGCATGGAGAAAAGGACCAAAGGTGGGGCAATGTTAGTCTTCGTCCCCTTCCGACGAGTCCACCAAACAAAGTCTTGGTCTTCTGCACTGCTTGTATACTATTAGTCATTGTCAAGGCATAGTTACAGGCCACAACCCTAAGTCAACTAATAAATCACCCAATTTTTTACTTTTTATTTTAAACAAATTGGAAATATGTGGAGTGCTTGCTTGGTCATGACTTCTGGTCACCACACGATTGGATTGTGCGAACCATTAGATAGGAACTAAAGAATATTATATATCTAAATTCCATTCATATGCCACCCACCACTTACAAATATTTGGTAATTAACAACCTAACTTGCTGAGATGGGTTAGGATAGTTGGTAAGGAGAGTGAACCCATTACCTTCGCAGACAGATTAGCTAACTGGAGCTATAACGTGAACATGTGTTATTTTGATTTTGCTCCAAGTTGGATAGGTTTATTAGTTATTGATGACTTTATTAGAGCGTCTCGTTTAAGTCTTGTTTGTGTTGATTTTATGTAGCTGTGTTGTTTTTTCTCCAAATTCACAAAAAAATAAAATAAATAATAATAATAATAATGTTAGTAGTTAGTTAGGTTCTAAATTTGAATTTCCCTCTATTTATCTCGATCTTATTCATTGTTGTTTATTATTATTTATTTGAAGATTAATTTGGAACAATGATGCCTTTTGTTTCAATCTTTTCGATTTTGCATCAATCCTTTCATCTCCCACCCTGTGAATTCAATGACCTGAAACCCTTTTCTAATAGGTATTCACTCAATTCATAGTGGATCCCAGAAAGTCCCTCAAATAAATTAGTTTTGCTTTTTCATTGTCGAATTTACATATGAAGTGCATGCATGACTAAAAAGAAATATCAAGACAATTTGAACTTCTCTTTTGACAAATGCAATACAAAAGTTTCTCCATCCGTCTAACTTTCCAACACAAATGCAAAACATATTCTCTTTTTCTTTTGGACCATTCTACAATCACTAGAATATATACAACACGAGGTAGACCGCAGATGCATTTTCTCAAAAGTGTTTGGAATCTTAAATTTTTTGATGAATACACAGGGAATGTATAAACCATTTGGTAAATTGAAAATGAAATCCACCACAGAGATACTATGGTGAGGGGTACACTGAAATCATGCTGGCCAAGTATTAAGAATCTCTAGCTTGAGGTACCGTAAAGAGGGCCTATAGTGAGGGGTTACAAGTTGACTCAAAATTTGACACTATGCAATTAGATTGGGGGACTATGGAAATGTTATAACGAGGGGGTTGTGGCAGGGTTCAATCCCACTATTCAATAAGTTAGAGAAAATATTGAACTTAAATTTTTTTAATGATTGAATTGTTGGATTGAACCCTTCATTCCAACCCCCATTGTAGCATCTCCTAAGGACTATGAAACTCTTATAGGTTCATTTTGAACCTCTAGAGATCTAAGCCATTCAATTCAATACAAGTTTGAGTTCAATTCGAACGTGGAGTCATTTTATAAGGCCCTTATATGAGGTCATACTCATATCTTTTAACTATTGGGTCAAACTAATTCATTTGATATAATGATTAATTAATTTGAATCAACGATTAAGAGATAGGGCATCATCTAAGGTCCTTAGATAAGGCCCTCACGATAGAATTATTGTTCAAGCCTGTGAGCATCAATCTTTGGGCCAAGTTTCCATCAAACCAATCTTTTGGCTCCTTCTGACAAGTTGGGCCTTTACCATGTTGCCTCCAAAAAATTCTGCACGTTTGAAACTAAGTCCTTGGCTTAAGATCATTTCGGTCTTCGACCCAAAAACAAAGATCATTTGGGTCGCTAAATAGAAGCCCTAATTGCAATTAAATTTCGGATAAAATTCTTAACTCAAACCTTCCCGAAATGGGTCAGCCCAATTCATCTTAGTTTCGAGTGGACTGAAATATCCCAACCCAGTTTCCAGCCCACGATAACCCTTAAAATCAACGGATGAGATCTATCCAAGTCCTTCAGCAAATCAAAGCCGTCCACCGTGTCATCACGAAGCACATATAAATCCTATAAAACCCTAAACTTTCACTCCCGACCTCCTTCTTAGTAGCCCGCCGAGAACCCTAACCCTAGCCAGCGTCCTCCAAACCACAGAGGCATAAACTCGGTGAGTAGCTTCCGGATCCCAGTCTTCATTTTCGTTTACATTTGGATTTCATGCCATTCGATCTGCAAATTTAGGGCATCAAACGAGTGATTTGGCGATTTATTTTCGTAATTTTGAATACTATTTTTGTTGCTTCTGTATACTGTTACTTAATTTTGATTTGGTTGCTGAGAAAATGGAGCATAGAATAGCATTTTGCTAGCGTGGTTTGCGTAGCTGTGTTTGACAGCTGGGGAAGGGATCACTTTGAATGAAGAGCATTTGGTTTTTATGGTTATTTGTTTTTTAATCTAGAACATAAAGTGTTTGCTGGTATATTCAGGAAAACAATGATGTTTATGTGCATATTTTCGTTGCTTTGTGTTTCAGCTGGAATTCTTTTTTCTCACTTTGTTGCTGGTACAGTTAGGAAAATGTTCACAATAGTGTTTTGAGCCTTGTATGTTTGGGTATTTTTTTTCCAGAGTGTACTCATTGTTGTTAATGTTAGTTTTTGAGAAAATTAGGGTTGCAATGACGTTGGTAGAGGCCTGGAATCGGCTATTTTAATTTCTTCTCATTTGTATTTTTCATATGGCTATTTTTTAAAATTGTAATTATGATTTTTAACTATGTGCCTCTATCAATTTTTCGATATTTATGACTCGTTTGAGTTTTGTTGAATTTATCTCTGTTTCCTTTGTTTTATTTTGTGGGTGATACAAATGTGTTTCTCAGGCAATATTTTTATACCTACTGTTAAATTAGGTTTTTATTGAATGTGCTTGTTCTCTAACTGTTCTTCACTTTTCAATTTTATAGAGATGGGTGAAGAAGTCAAGGTAGTGGTTCCAGAGTCAGTGTTGAAAAAGAGGAAGAGGGAAGAGGAGTGGGCTTTGGCAAAGAAACAGGGGCTTGAAGCTGCCAAAAAAAAGAATGCTGACAATCGGAAGCTAATTTACAACCGAGCAAAGCAATATTCTGAGGAGTACAAGGAACAGGTGCATGTTGGAATTTGATATATTTTAGTAACCTGTAATGTTTGTCATCTTGGGCTGATTTTTTTTATTGTTAACAATAATTTGTTTAATCCATACAGGAAAAGGAGTTGATCCGGTTGAAGCGTGAGGCTAAGTTGAAAGGTGGATTTTATGTTGATCCAGAGGCTAAGCTGTTGTTCATCATTCGAATTCGTGGGTATGTCCTTATCTGTATTTAATTTGAAACATAACTCCAAAGATTAGTGTTCTTTCTCTTCTTTCTCTTATGCGTTAATCTGTGAATTTTCAGTATCAATGCAATTGACCCAAAGACCAAGAAGATTTTGCAACTCTTGCGTTTGAGACAGGTAGCGTACTAAACCCTTTCACCTAGTTGTACTAATGTTGGCCTTCTTATGAAGGTCTTGTTGTCATTGCCTTGCCTTATTTATGGTTGTCTGGTATTTCTCCTTTGTATCAACTGTAACTTTTCTTTTTTGTAGTTTGTTTGTTCATTAGGCAGTAGATGATGTCTTAAACATTTTAGGGGTTTTAGTCACAGTGAGTAACTAATTTTCATGTTCGAATGTGTATCCCTTGGACCGTTGAAATTGTAGCATGGGGTGGTTCAGTTCATTTTGTATGAGAGCCTGTATATGAATCATCTTCTAAATTCAACGTTTTTGTTGCATTTTTTTTTATTTTTAATTTTATTCTGTTCTTAAACAGATCTTTAATGGTGTCTTCCTGAAAGTTAACAAGGCCACCCTCAACATGCTTCACAGGGTTGAACCTTATGTCACTTATGGGTAGGAACGTCTTTATATTTCTCTGTCACCTGTAGATATGCCTTGTAGATATGCCTAGAATGTTATGAGTAACTGGAGTTGCCAAATTTCAGGTATCCCAACTTGAAGAGTGTAAAAGAGCTGATATACAAGAGAGGTTATGGAAAGCTTAACAAGCAGAGAACTGCCTTGACCGACAACTCTATTGTCGAGCAGGTTTGTGGCTGATTGCTAGTGCAGTGTACAAGGTTTAGCAACATTTGCTGCATCTTTTTAACATGTTGTAATTTTCTCACAGGCTTTGGGCAAGCACGGCATTATCTGCACGGAAGATCTTATTCATGAGATCTTGACAGTTGGACCTCACTTTAAGGAAGCAAACAACTTTCTATGGCCATTCAAGCTGAAGGCACCACTGGGTGGCCTTAAGAAGAAGAGGAACCACTATGTTGAAGGTGGAGATGCCGGAAACCGTGAGAATTACATCAACGAGCTTATTAGAAGAATGAATTAGATTGGCAGAGTGTTTACTCATTCCAGTGGTTCAAGGTTTTTTGTGTTGTCGGTAGAGGGGATCTGATATTATTCCTCTATTAAGTTGAACACAGTTTTCCGTTTAAGGTTCAAGACTTGTGATGTTAAAAATTTTATTCACTTTTTGGAGACTTAATGCTAGAAAGTTTTGTTGTCTTACATTATCTTCGTGCCACTGTTGCTTGAGTTATTTGTGCCGTCATACATAATTGCCTTGCCACTCGTGCAAAATTCAAAAGAACGAAGGAAAGAACAAGGTCTTGTTCATCACTAATTTAATGGTTTTGTCGTGGTGTTGCCATCGAAACTGCAAGATACTTCTCTACGACAGATCTTTTAAATAATACTCTCCCCAAAAAAATTAGTTGTGTAACACAGCATGAAATCTATGTTAGATGAGTGGTTTTTAGTGATTTTATGGAGAAGATGTTTTGTCTTTAGAATTGCTTAAAATCACTTCATGTGT
The DNA here is from genome assembly GCF_000346465.2 of Prunus persica. Lineage (NCBI taxonomy): Eukaryota > Viridiplantae > Streptophyta > Magnoliopsida > Rosales > Rosaceae > Prunus > Prunus persica. The sequence goes on from NC_034011.1 coordinate 1,362,590, forward strand.
GATTCAAAATTTCTAGTCAATAGAATTATGAATTCCTAGTTTATAGGAATATGGGAATGAGAGGAATTTTAAGACAATTAGAGAAACAAAAGGAAAAAGTTAAGGAACTGCTTTGAGTTCTACTTGTCTATTTCATTCGTCAAATAGGGTTTAGGGAGGTGATTTTCTCACTCCCCTTTTGTCCACTTACACTTCCTTTTGTTTTTTAATAGTTTTTACTATAACAAAAAAGAGAGTGTAAGTGGACAAAAGAGGAGTGGGAACATACAATTTCTAACAAAGAGAGTGTAAGTGGATAAAAGAGTAGTGAGAAAATCAACTCTCATTATTTATGATTTAAATAATTAAATAATGATATAATAGTATATGATTATTTAATTATTTGTCTGCAATCAAAGAGCCTCTAATTCAAATGTTGAGAAAGCGCATAAAAAAAAGACCTGTCCAAGTTCAAATGCGGAGAAAGAATGGTAGGACTCAATGTCCGAATATTTGGCAAATTTGGGTTATGCCATTTGGCCAAATCAATGTTTTCACCCGTTGCACGCGAGTTCAATCACCTTTATCATAAGTAGAGTAATTATAATATCACTTTGTCAAAAAAGAAAATTTCTAATATTCGAAAAATAGCAAATCTTGGCATGATTTAAGAGCCTTTGGGCATCTCCCTTCACTATCTGATTTTCAAGGGCAAGTTTTATCCACGGGCTCTTAGCAATTGGTATTGTAGGCTAGGTTCATCAAGCAATCAAGACCATAATCCACGAAAGGGGCTTATAAGATGATTGGTATTATGTATCGGTATGTTATCGAGTTATTGCATATTGGTTGTCATGTACTCTTTCCAAAGCGGGTTCGTAAGTAGTAGAAGTGGTTACATGGTTATTAGTTGCTGCATAATTGTAGGAGTCTGTATTTCTCTAGACTTTAGTTGTTGAGTAGTTGTAGGAGTCATGTTATCCACTTCGATAGTGGAGGCGTCATGTTCCCCTCTTTCTATTCTTTCAGTTAAGAGTCCTTGTTTGTATAAATTTCAGTGGCTTTTTATTAATGAAATATCAGATATTATCCTTTACTGTTAGCTTGTCTAACTCGGAGGTTTTGGGTTCCCTCGAGGTAACCCTTATCGTCTAATTGTTATCCTATCGAGCCTTCTAAATATTACTGCAGCCATAGGTGGCCGTAAGAAGAAAACTACATACCAACTCCTTGTACCTAATCGCCCAATCACACGAGCCCTGTCCCAAGCACACAACATTGGCTCAAAGAAAGGAAAGCGCTACCATCCGGGCAGTCTCAACAAAGTGAGCGGAATTGAAGACGTTGGGTACATAAGCTTGGTCAGAAGGCCTCCTTTCATCCTCCTGCAGCTCTCATTACAAGTTGCTGTGATTTGATGCGGCAAATCCCCTAGCTGTGAAGTTGGCCACATATACAGAGAAGAATTCTGTTGCTGATTGCTTGCAGAGCTGAGCTGATGTTGAGGCCTAATTATAACTAGCAAGTTAAGTTAGAAGAATTTCTGCTATTGTTTCCTCCAAATTTCTTGGACCAATAATAGCGGGAAGAGAAGACGAATAAGCTCTTTTAGCTCCTTGTTTACGCAGCTTTTTGGTCAAATTAATGTTTTCTTGACCATCTCAAACGTTGACTTGACTTGGCCTGGCCATATTTTTCTACACTTGACATTCGTGGTCGTGGGTGGCAATTGGTGCATCGTCCAATTACGTTCACGAGGGTGGGAAACCATTCTTAGATTAGGCTGAGCTCCACTCAGCGCAATTTATTTTTGCAAAACTGCAAGCTTTGTGCTATTTTTTAAGAGATTCACACTACTCTCCAGCAAAAAATTGGCCACACCTTCACCTTGGCTGATCCAAACAAAATGGAGTGAGCTTTGCTCGTGTTTCATTCATGGTTCCACCTTTTTGCTTCTTTTGGTTGAAAGAAAGAAAAAGGCAGGGCTGGGAGTCAACTGAAGATTTGTGAATCATGTGGGTGTGTGCATTGCATTGCATGGACTATGTATATTATAGTTTTTCTATTTAAACTCCGTACTTTTAGGTTCACCTTATATTATAAGTTCACTCTAATTTCTAAGTTGGCTTGGCGAAACTTACTACTAATGCATCTTTATATATAAATAAAAGCTTAACAAAAACAAAAACCACAAATAAATGCAATGCAATACAAAACAATACTATTTAAATATAAAATTTTACCCTACGAGCAGAGACGGACCCAGGATTTTAAAATAGGGTGGGCAACATTTACCTTGCATATAAACCTATTAAGTCCATCTCTAATGCTAGATAACTCAAATCCAAAATTTTCCCCTCTAAAACAGAACAATTCATGTATCTCATGCTTAAATAATTTTAAAAAATTCGTTTTGATGTTAATTTTACAATATTAAACAAAAAATTATTACAATTTTAAAGCTGAGGAATGGGTTGTGGTTTTAATTTAAACAGAAATTTAACGGGGAAGTGTGGTTTTTAATGTTAATTGTTTCTGTATGTGAAGATTTTTTTGTTTGTTTTTATGTATGTGAAGTGTTAAATGTTAATAAAATTGGGAAAGTGTGGTGCAACATGGGATGAACTTAGGGGAGGTGTGCTGAGTTTGCTATTTTAGACTAGAAAAAAAAAAAATAAAATTGCCTGGGCTATAGTCCAGGTTAGTCATAGGGACCATCCGCCCCTGCTTATGAGAAGCTTAGAAGTCTTATGACTTGTTTGGTATTCAACTTGAATCCAATTTTTTAAATTCAAAAATAGAATTTGAATCCAAAACAAAGAAAACATGTTTGGTAGCCCTATTTTTAAAAACTCAAACTCAAGAACAACTAAAAAATACCCTAATTATTAAAAACAAAAAAATCTATTTTTTTAGTTTTTTTTCTAACAACCCACAAGTTCTCAAATTTTTAAGATTTGAAAACAGTTTTCAAGTTGCATACCACACAAGTTTTTGAATCTTAAAAATAGATTTAAGAATTCCTTGTTTTTAAGAAAAATCAAAGTTTTTGAGTTCCTTATTTGAATAGAATACCAAACGCCCCCTTAAATTCTTCAATTATTGCTGCATTATTATTATTCTTAGTAAATTCTCTTTCATATATGTTAAGTATATTTGTACCTATGTTTTTCAGAAAAATCACAGCCAGGCAGCGGCCTAATTGAAAAAGGGCTAGATCCACCCCTGCACCCCCCACTCTACACCCAAATGTTCGTGATATGAATCTACATTAGGCTTCTTAATATAATGCCCACATCTCTCACAACCTAAAATAACTCTAGTTCGCCTCTTTATATTTTTCCTAGCTCCATCAAACCTCACACCCCACACCATTGATGAATTAAAAAACTCATCAACTTTATGTCCTTTTTATCACAAGTAAACGTCACATAGACTCTGTTCTGTTGTATGATTGCTCTACTGAGCTATATACTCCATTGATTAATATAATTGCTCTACTCAGCTATTTACTTCATTGATTATTCACTCCAATCCAATCAAAACAGATCGTGTTGTGTTGCTCTTTCAGATTGAGTTGCCCTGGTCCGTCAGCACAAGTTTCAGGAAGCTACAAGCTACATCCAGTTGCTTATGTCTTTTTTTTTCTTTTCTTCTTTTGGTCTCTGAACTGAATCCCGAAGGTCAAGGAAGATAATTCTGAGAGAAGTCCCAAACCAAGAAATAATATGGGTGGAGTCCCAGACTAAGAAATAATCTCCTCGATAATTCCGGAAGGAGTCCCAAACCAAGAAATAATGTCACATTACATACCTCAATTGATAACCCACAAACTACAATTTGCATACCATATTTAGGGTTTGTGAAGAAAAGATGAGAGTGTAGTAGGTTTCTTGGATTGAAAGAGAAGAGTAATCTGACAATAGAGTGTAGAGGAGTTTGTGTTTTTCTAAAACTTAATATGAAGAGTGGTGGGTGTGTGTATAGATGTACTAGGGTTAAGTATTAAGTTGGAGTATGTTCGAACTCCCATGACATTGTGTGTGTGCAGGGACGGACCCAGGATTTGAAAATGACGTAAGCTAAATTTACTTTACGTACAAACTTATTGAAAATTCGACGATACGAATGAATTTCATTGATAACAAAAAAAAAAAAAATACAAGATACATAATGAGCCTTACCTCTCAAAAACCCCGTATCCAAGATCACTATTAAAATAACATATATTTTAAATAATATATATTCAAAAGAGTCATTTTCCAAATTGGCATAATTTTTACTAGAATTCCCCAAAAAACAATAGCCCAATACAAAGGTGAAGGAAAAAGACCTTTGTAGAGTTGAGAAGAAGTAGCCTTGGAACTGGTGCAGCCGATCGATAAGAGTGTTGGTTATGTTTTTTGTTCGGTTAGCCAGCCCAGCGGGGATTAGTTAATAAGATTAGCCTAGGCTTATTTTAGTCTTTTAAAAAAACAAGTCCCCTGGGCCATTGCCCAAGTTAGCTAGTTAGTAATACCATCCCTGATGACATGTTTTATCTTTTTTATACAATAATAAAATTTAAAACTTAATAATTTAAATATTGGGTTGAACAAAAAAAAAGTGTGAGGTTTAAATAGAAAATTCTTTGAAAGGTTTTTTCTTTTGAGTAAATTCTTTGTTGTAGTTGTTGGTCTCAACGCGTCTGTCAAAGTTAACTTGTCAAATGAAACTTCCAGCTTATTAACTCGTCAAAGAAAAGGAGGAATGCAATACTTCATGGCGCTGACAGAGGAGGCTCCAATCAAGTATTTTTTGTTGCTTTGCACCGACGTCAATTTCCCTTGCTTTCTTCTTTCTTTCCTTAATGTGTTTGAGCTTTTTAACTATTTTATTTAACGGGAGTATTTTTGCTCACCACCCTTAATCGATGGTGCACATTACCATCAGCTGAATTTTTTTGGAAATGAAAGGTGGTTGAACTAAGCAAAATGAACACAAAAAGGCAAAAAATCAAATAAACCGACTCTCTCTCTGTTTTTGTTTTGGGGTTTTAGTACAAGGGTTTTATAGTGTTACACTCCTCCTTTGAGGCCATAGAGGCTTAAACCATAAGGGGGAAATATAAGGGCATACAACAATGCTGGCACTTGTATCTCAAGTGACTTATTTTACCATATTTTGTAGAAATATGAGGACCCAACGCAATCAATCAAGAAGCAGGAACTAGGCGCCTGGAGCAAATGGTGCAGTAAAACTTCCTCTTGGTTTTGTGGGAAATGGAAATGAAACAAAAGAGCAAGTGAGCATCAAAGTCCCATGCCAAAACTGGCCCTCCACAGTAAGGGCATACTGCTGGTGCCCCTCTCTTCCCTACCACCTTTTCTCGCAGATCAAACACTGATAAAACACTCATTTCTCTCTCTCTGTCTTCCCTCTCTTTTACCAATTTGAATTTTCAAATTACTTAGTTGAACAAGTCTCTGCTTCCCTCTTAATGCTTCGGCGTGCATTCAAATATGATGCGCAAGAAAACCCAGGCTTATATAGATATAGGCAAAGCAATTACAAGAACCTTGAAAGTTGTCTGGAAATTGTGTTTCTTGAACCCGTAAAGAAGTTTCTTTTCTTGTAAAATACTACTCCTCCTCGTGTTTGTCCCGTCGTCTTTTCAAAAGTCAAACAACGACGAAAACATTGACTGTCTCTGAGCTGCCTCATGGGGTCCACGCGTTATCCACCGACCCAAAAAAAAGACTCACAAAACTCTTTTTGTTTTTGTTTTTAAATATAGACGATATTGGGGAGGGTTATATTTAGCTTCGGGTTACATTTAGCTTAAATTTTTTTTTTATAAAGAATAGTGTCAGATTATATTTTAATAGTCTTCAAAAGTAAATGGTTAAATTTAATATTTTTTAGTATATTATGTAAATTTATTAGTTAATTTAATTAAATTACTATTTATATCCTATTTAAAATACATTTTAGAAGAGAAAAATATTTTGGGATAGGATTTTTGACATCCACGTGCCGGCATGTGATTAGCCCTATAGATTTATGATAAGATTTTTTCTAGTTCTAAAAACAACTTAAAAATTAAGTTAAATAGAAAAAGATGAAGGAAAGTTTGTAAACGAATGAAGAGATTGTGGGAAATTATGTAAAAGGATAAAATTGAGGAAGGATAATATGTAAAATGATGAAGATCTGAGAAATTATGTAAGAATGCTGTAGGTATTTTTACAAAAAAAATTAGAAATTTTTTAGATTTTTTAATTAAAAAAATTCATTTTTTTTCCGAATTAAAAGAAAAAAGGTTAGGTGATGTCAACTAGGCCCCATCTAATTATTTAGCTCGGGCTAGCAAAAGGGTACCCTCATTTAGGAATTGGTCATTTGTGTAGCTCTCTCGTTTTTTGTGGCCCTTTGTGTAGCACACTCTTGAAGATGAGTTTTGAGAATTTTGGACTATATTTGAGAATATAGCCCCCTCTTGAAGATGACGTTACAACTCACAAAACTCTTAATATCTACTCAAGAAATGGTCTCCTGTTCAAATGTAAGTCTTGTAGTATTAATTTTGGTAAAGATACATTCAGACCAAATTTTTTTTTGGTAAAGATACATGATTTTGATTCCTCATTTTCAAGGACGAACATACATGGAATCAAATAGTTCATAATTCAATACCTTAAAAACCGGAATTAGATTGATTAGAGGAAAGTAGTTGATCTAATATCCATTCTTTTTGTCCCCTATTCCAAATGAGAAACATAGAAATTGGAGATGGATTAAGACTAAGTAAACATTCTTGAGTAGATATGACTTGCCTTAACATCTAGGTAAACTGCATGAGCCATTTCCAATTTTAGCCCTACAAAATACGCAGTAGTTTCCTCGAGCTATCATGATACATCTGAAACGAAGAATTGTTCTCGGTTACAAGAATCTTTTGTAACAATTGCACTGAAACAATCAGGAGATTCCTTAGAATAGCACAAGGTTTTTTCGGATAAGACACGGTTTCACAAAAGCAACATATATAAGAAGCTCTGTCCACAAAAGCATATATATATATATATGGCTATGTTAATTGCCAAGGGACGTGAGCATAGCTTTCCCTCTCCCTCTCTCTTCTCCACTTTCAAAACCAAAACTTCGAAAGCAGTTCTATGTTCAAAACTTTTCTGTCAACTGCAAAAATGGGGGCTTCATTTTTGTTATTAAATTCTCTTTTCTTTTTCTTCTGTCAACTTCTAACTTTCTTATTTCCTACGTGTAGATGTATTGAGACTTGAGAAGCAAGATCTCACAAGGTATGGGTTTGAAACATCAGTTTTTGTTTTGACGGGTGGCATTTGATTAAAATTTTATACATCAGCTTTGTATTGAAGTTGACTGAATGAGGACAACATGAATACACAATCAGCACAAAACCAGTCTGAGCAGAACCAGCTAAACAGGCATTGCTAGAGCCGAACAAATTTGAACACAACAAAGGCTTGTTGGGCGCTCTTAAAAGGAGCACTAAAAGTTTTAATATTCAGAAAAAAAATATACATAACTTAGCACAGTCAACAAATAATGCCCTCAAAGAATGCTGGCTATCCTTGTCGGGCGGAAGAGAAAAAAGCTGTGACTATCATGACACTGGAAAAATCTCTTAAACCAAGCATTGACAAATCGCATGCAAGCAAATTTTGACAGATACATTGTTATATATCTGTGGGATCTTTTACTTAACTATTGACAGTTGATATATACGTTTCTATATCCCGCCTAAAGAAGCAAGAAGCCGCTCATGTCATTAATCAAATGATAGCACATGCAGATTTTCTGAAAAGAATGATCAAGCATTACTGCATACATAAATAAATATGTAAATCATGGGGAAAGGTCTATTGGATTGTGTGCCTCAATGTCGACATGCCGTATACCGGGAACAAGCTCTTGGATCTCCTTTTCCAACCTATCAACTTCACTTCCTAAGGCTGTCACTACCTCTTCACCTGCAACAGGAAAGATACGTCCTAATATATTGCAATGCAAGTTCAACTCAATCACCAAAATAATACAATTTTGAATAAATATAAAAATCATAACACATACCATAATTTGACATGATTTTAAGCAACGCAGTATCATCCTTCTCCTTTGCAGCATCACGAAACTGTAGCAAATCAACATTATTCATATATGACACTCGGCAATCAGCAAGTACACCAAGGAATTACTTACTACAAAGAAGGTTTGTAGATCCAGAAAAAGAAATGAAAAAACAATAGAGATCTATAGAGATAATTAACCTGCTTAGCCCATTCTTCACGCCCAGTCCTGTGGAGATAATTTTGAACTACCACCACTCCATTGAAATCTGTCACATTGATATTCCAATAATGCCAGATGCAAACTAATAGAAATAACAGACTTCTAAAGAGAGAGACAATAGAGTTTAAATAGTAAACTAAAGTTTTAGTAATAATCAAATTACAAAAGAAAATACTGCTGCAACGTCTGCATGTTAATAGTGCCAATAAGTTGCTAAGCTACTGATAATGATTGACTTTTGATTTATCAATATCTGCCAAACCTATGAATACTAGAACAGTAGTGATTTGTCAGAACCTAGGTTTAACTGGAAACCTAACCCAAGAATAATCGAGAAAAGAAAGAATAGGAGATGAAAAGAGAGTCACCTATTTCAGCCTTAAATCGGAAGAACCCAGGACCAATCACCTCACTTTTGCAATCATATAGGGAATCCACAACCTATTAAAAAAAATCAGCGATATTTAATAACCTTAAAAACATGAGGGTACATCAATTACCAAAAAAAACATCATTGAACATAATGATACCGGGTCATTTTTCAAGAACTGGAGAACCTTCTCCATATCATGGTCGTCCATTGCCCTACCAATCAAAGCATGCCTATTCCTTTGGATCAGAAAAATAGCCACCTGCATGTTAGATTCAATTCAGTTGTACAATCATAGTTTTACCAAGTGACGGAGTCACAATCTGTAGTGTATTTGGTTCGTTTATTATTATCATGGGATACCCAACATTTGGTAATCCACAACTTCAAGATTAGCATTGTATTGCAGATATTCACATCATCTTCCTTAGACAGCAATATGGTATTCTATTGCAGTTCCTGTATAACTTTAGAAGAAGTATTACATACCATTCCAAGTAGGTTGCCAACTACAATTGATCCTATGGGATCATAAATTGCATTTCCTGTTCTATTCACTGCAACCAATGATGCCGCAGCAATAGCAAGACCAGTTACAGCCGCGCCATCCTGCATATATGAGATCATTTACAAAGGGTTATAGCTTGTTATCATACCAGAAAAACTGTATTCAATGGCCTACTGAAAAGTAACTTGACAACTACTGCCACACAGAGAATGAACTACACAATGCTAAACAAGACGTGTGGCTTCATGTTTTCTCAATTAACTCTAAGTTTAGGCTTCGGTTAGTGAAGGTTTTCAATGAAGTTGCATGTTGGGTTTGGTTGTTTAAGATAGTTTCTTGCTCCAACACCTTAGCATAGAACGCACTAGAAATTTGGATTGGCCACGATCAGATGGAAGGTCTACAAGGTTTAAGTAGATGAGCTCATTTTCAAAGTTTAGCAATTAAGCATACTCTAATGTACTCATTGGTACTACTGAAATTATCATTCTTCCCCTTTTTCTCTACTAATCATTTCTTCCTTTCTAACAATTCAATTCTGATCCATTCACCTGCAATCATGTAAACAAACAAGTTCTAACAACCTTAAGGGAATAAAGGAACAGTGACTCAGTGGATTACCTCTGTCATGACAGCAACAGATGTGGGATCATGGCCACGCCAAATGTAGTCTCTCAATTTCATGCCCTCAGCAGCTGCACCTTTCTTGACAGCTTGTATGGCAACAAGAAGAGAAGCACCTGAGGAATGGATTCAAAGTCATGAGAAAGAAAAAAAGTAAAAAATAATCCCCCAATCATCCTTAAAAGATAATGCATTGAGTTGTACCTTCAATAATAAATGAGCCACCAATCACAAGAGCTGCATACTGAATATTTGGAGGGGGCTGAGGAAGAGGCAGACAAATTCAATAAAAACCACAATTGAATTTACAAACACAACAGAGAAGAATGAAAAATTAAAAAGAAAAGAGCACACAGAAGTTTGGGTAACAAATTTTCCACGTAAAAACTCAATTAGTCAATAACCTGTGAAGTCCACAAGTTTTGAAATCCATGAACAATAGTCGCACCAGAACCAAGACAAAAGATACCAACAGCAGATATCAAAGACCAGACAAATCTTTCCTTGGAGTATCCATAACTGCCAGAATCAAAGATATCGCATGATAATTAGAACGAATTCTCTTCATGAACAAAGAATAATATAAATGCAAGTAGTTAGTTTCTAATCACAGCTCTTGACTTCTATGTTATGCACTTTTACCATCGAATTCAACTTGTTTCCTAGAATCATCAAAGTACTTCAACCAATCTAATTCATGGCTAAATTTTATTTTAGATCCTAGATTTCTTCCTTATGAAGCTTTTCTTTAGAAACATCTGGTATCTTAAATTACCAGTTAGAGACTGTTACATAATGTAAAACTTGTCTTGAGAAAAGAAAAAAAGGAAAGAATGAGAGCTAACGAAGGTTTTATCAATGATGCAAAAAGGTGGTCATGATATTGAAAGACTCACGGGTGGAGAGCATCCGGTGCACGCCTTGAGCTACTCAAACCATAAGCAAGAAGCGCCTACAATATCAACACGGATTAGTTTCTTTGCATTAAATGTACAATGAATCGAGTTAATCGTAAAATGAGAAACCACAACAATATTGATTTAGAATAGACATCAGCCAGCATGAACCCAATACCTGATTTGCAAAATCTGCAACTGAGTGAACAACTTCAGCAAACATAACATGACTGGCGGTTGATAACCAGACACCAAATTTGAGAGAAAACACAAGGAAGTTGCACCACAATGCAGTTGTGACTGCCCTTTGACTAGCATTATAGATTTGGTGCAAAAACAGAGGGGTTTAATGAAATTCCCAGTAATTAAAGAAATTAACAATAAATGTACAAACTTGGAAAATTTCAAACATTTTTGTGCTGGGTACCTGTGCTCGTCATTGAATTGAATCTTGACCTGTTTAGCTCTAGTAAAGAAATCTGCAAATCAATGCATACCCAGTTACCCATATACACAAAGCTCTCAGCTAAATTGAGCTACTGACCACTTTCCCAATAAAAATTTACAAATTCTCAAAAAAATCAAAAGGACCTACTGCGATGGAACAAGTGCTGCTGCTGATGTTGATGGTGAACAACACTACCAGAAGAAACCAAGTCGAGCAGAACGAGCCGTTTTGAGCAAGCAGATGACGAAACCAGACCGCGCAGCAGAGTGTGAGCGGAGGAGCTAAACGGAGCGTTCTGGGAGAAGCTGCAGTCGTTATTTTGTGTGAGCTTTGGGTCTGAGTAGTGAAAGAGCAGAAATTGGGATTGGCAGCGCGAATTGAAGCGATGGGTATGGCGGAGGCGAGAGAGCAGAGTATAAGAGGACGATCTCATCTCATCTCATCACATCAAAGCAATGCAAGTCTTTGCCTTTCTCTGTTTCTTCATGCTCTTCTTCTGTGTATATTCACGCATTCTTAGAAAGATGGTGCATTTCGATTGCTTTTGAGGTTTTGAGGTAAGACTGGTTTAGGGTTTTTCTGGGGCTAAAGAGAAAAGAGTGAATAATCACACACACAGAGATTGAAGAAGGTGAAAGCTACTATGCCCTCTTTCCCTTGTGTTTGCTTGTAGAAGGCTAGGCATTAACCCTCACTCCCCTGTCCCGGAGTCCCAACAAATAAAAACTGTAGAAAATAAAAATTTTATTAGAAAATGGTAAGATATTGGGCCATGAAATGGAAAATTCTTGGCTGTCACATCTACACCAATTGCAGCCTAGAAATTTGGCCCTTAGAACATTTCCACCCATAGCCTAAAGGCCATGGCAAAAAGCCCTTTGGACTCAAAAAATCTCTCCACTAATTCATTCTAGCCCAGACAGGATGTGGGCTCCACTAAGAATGAGCAGGTCCGAAGGTAAGATCAGCCCTAGCTGCCGTTTGAGAGCGTTGATGTTAGCGAATAAATTTTTAAAATTTTTTTTAAATAGAAATTTTTAAAAAAAATTATGATTTATTTATTTATTAATCTCATACATATTTAAAAAAATTAATACCATGTGAATAGTTATTGCTCGGGTTGCAATGGCAATGGGTGGAAAAATACCCAAAAATTTACCAGGGAGATAATATTCATGTGAACAGTAACCGCCCTTACTTGCCCTTGTCATTTGCCATGACAAATGGATGAAAATGCTCTTATTATTGCAAGTTGTAAAGTCCACTACTAAATATTGCAGCACTTATGCCCATAGCGTTTTTGCTATAAACCCTACAAAAGGTGTTTCTCAATAAATATCCTAGAAATGTTTTTTTTAACACATACCCCTTCAAATGATATTTTGAAAAAAATTGTGGGCTAGATGCTTATCATTAGAATTACAACATCTTGGCCTTTAGTTTGTAATTCTTTTGTGCCACACTGTAATTACTCATGATTATGAGGTAAAATAAAGTTTAAGAGTCAATACATATATAAAGGCAGAAGAGGGAAAAAAAGGCAGAGAGGATGAGCTCCTCACTCTACACTCGAATTTGAATTCTCATTCTCGTAGTTTATATTAGATTAAGGTCGAATATCGTTTGTATTTTTAAAAGAAGAAGGCAGAATGCCTTAAAAGTGAAACATTCATAACCCCCAAAATATCATTGGTGAGTAAAAGATTACGTTGTACTAATCCAATATTGAGATGAAAACCTTAATTGTATAGCCCTAAGTCAAGTTACATGAGTATCCAAGCTAAATCGAGTCCTAAGTGCCACGCAGTAGGTTTAAGGTTAAGGATCGACCTTGTGAACGGTGTTGGAACAACTTCGGAAGCTAGGATTTTTGGTTCAAGACTTGGATTTAGGGTTTGGAGGGTAAAATTTTTGGAATAACTACAATAATTTTCTAGGATTTTGTAATAATTGAAACTATTTTTAAAATAATTTTAAAGTCCACAAAAATATTTTAGATAATTAAATATAATTCATTACTATTTATTAAGTAATTTATGAAATTAATTAAAAAATTAAATACTAATTATTCACTAAATAAATATTAATTAAAACATAGATATTAATTAAAGTAATTAAATAAGGCTAAGATATTACTTAATTACAAAGATTAAACTAAACAAAATAATTTTGTATAAAAAAATCCACAAAAATAATTTAAAAATAATTAATTACTATTAATTAAGTAATTTATTAAATTAATTAACATATTTAAATACTTACTATTTATTAAGTAATTTATGACATTAATTAAATATTTATATACTAATTATTCACTAAATCAATAATAATTAAATAAGTATTACCTTCAAGAATGTGCGTCTTGTTAATTGTCTTTGAACCTTGAAGTCCTAATATGGAGTTTTTATCAAAAATAGCCAAAATTTAACCTTCAAATTCATAAATGTCAGTTTTTCAAAAAACTTTCAAATATAGCCAAAAACTCATTTAAATTGACCCAAATGCCCTCTAAATTAAAACCTAACCAAAAAGCATGCTCTTCCAAGCCGTAACCTACTGAGCACAAGCCTCACCCTCCACCCAGCCTACCCTCAAACACAAGGACACTGCCTCTCGCCAATCACCCTTAATGGAAAGCAAAGTTAATATAGACAAGTTTGTGTTGTGGGAAGATAGTCTATGAACAGCGAGGGCCTTGCAATTTTTCTTGACCTTTTGTGCTGAGGGAAGGCAGCAACACATATGATGGTTTGCAAGAAAGTTTAACCCCTGATATCATATGCAGACTAGCAGTATTTATGATACGAATTTTGCAAGAAAGTTCAACTTTTTTTTCAATTAAAAATTATTATGTCAAGAAACTGACTTCAACTTTTTTTATTGTAAAAAACTCCCAAACCCACCGAATCAAGCCATAGCCGCAGAGATGATTTTTATTGCTTGGATTTATGAAAACATCGGCTGTTCCTATTATTCTTCTTTTTGGTAATTACATTGTCATTTTTATGATAGGATTCATAGGCATGATTAAGTTGACGAAGCCAATCTTGTTTTTGTGCTCCTGCTAGTTTCGGTTTTAGCTTTTAGGTGTAATTGAGTTATAATTTAGAGGGCATTTGGGTCAATTTAAGTGAGTTTTTTGCTATATTTGAAAGGATTTTAAAAAACTGACATTTATGAATTTGGGGGTTAAATTTTGGCTATTTTTGATAAAAACTCCCTAATATGAAGTCCTAATTTTTTTAATTAAAAAAAAAAAGGGAACTAGCAAATATTAGCGAATCAACAAAACTTATGAATTTAGCAAATAAAGAACCTGAAGCCAGTTTCAAGCAGAAAAAACTTACTTGTGTAATATGAAAAGCCTGCTCAACTCGCTGAATTTGAATCCATTGTTCTGTAACAATGTCAGCCATCTGAAAGCAAAGAGAAAGAAGCCAATGGGAAAATGACCACCACACTAACAACATCACACACTCATAGCCATAGACCATAGATGGATTGAGTACATCAGTGCATGACCTTTTGAGGCTGAGAAGGCAACAGTTTCGACTTCGAGTCTATCCTCAGCATATTGTGCTTTAGACTCTAAAACATGAAGATCGAAGTTGTACTTTCTTGATGCAGCCCACAAAACAGAAGCCGTCACTAAAAAGCATTGCAAAGCCTATTTCTCAAATCCAACAAACTCTTTCTACCACTTTTTCATTGAATTCGAAATTGCAAAACAGAAATTGAAAAAAATATGAAGCTCTCGCTTTTTTTTTAGAGTATAGCCGCGCGGCTATACTATTTCTTTTTTAAAAAATTAGAAAAAATCCGACTATACCCACCCGGCTATACTATTTATTTTTAAACAATTGTAAGATACCCATTATAGCTGCGCGACTATACCATTTCTTTTTAAAAATACTGGAAAAACTGAATATTGCCGCACGCTCATACTATTTCTTTAAAAAAGTTTGAAAAATCCGAGTATCGCCGCTCGACTATATTATTTATTTTAAAAAATTGAAAAAAAATAAGTATTGCCGCATGGCTATACTATTTTTTATTATAAAAAACTGTATTATAGACAAGCGGCTGTACTATTTAAATACATTCTATTTAAATGGTATAGCCGCTCGGCTATACTATTTAATAAAAAAATTATGAAAAAGGGTCTCTCCTAGTTACATTAGTTTGTACTTTATTGATAATAATTTGGTATAGCCGCGTAGCTATACGAATAAAATACATACATGTTTAGTATTAGTACAAGTATTGTACATTTGCTTTTTAAAAAGCATGAATTTTACCGAGTTTTTAAGACATGTACAAAACACGGATATATTATTGAAATATAGATACGTACGTGTATAATAGAGTACTATACGTGAAATTGTTAAATTCTTTATACAGGTAATAAGTCTTAAAAAGTAATAGATAATGCTCTAAACAACTCTAATCTGGGAAAAAATATAAAAGAAAAAGAGGATCCAGTATATATATATATATATATATATATACAGTCCCCTTCTATTGAGGGATCCCTCAAATAAAATTATTTGAGGGATGCCCTTTAGGGTACCCTACAATTTTTTTCTCAATGATCCAAACATCTATTTTTTAGGTCTTCATTCATAGATCATCCTTACAAAAAATTAAACAAATCGGAAACCGTTTCGACATCCAATTGTGTCTTACAAAACCAATGAACACGGTGCTTCAAGAAAATGCTAAAATTTCAATAACTTAATTGAGTGGTCAAATGATATCGGATTCAAGTGATTTTTTGTATAGATGATCTTTGAATGAGTATCTACAAAATAGACAGTTTGAATTAGTGAAATACAATCCAGAGTGGGTAAAGAGTATAGTTGCTCGACTATACTATTTATTTAAAAAAACCGAATAAAGCCATGCCGCTACCGTTCTCTTGGACCCTGTGATCCAAGAGACTTATGATCACTCACCCTTAGATCTAATCTAAGGGCTAAAAAAAAAACTAATTAAAAAAATCTATTTTGTTTTACTTTTTTCTGACATATTAAATTAACTTAAACAAAGACCAAAAAGTTACTCATAGTAAAACAAGTTCTCAGCCCAAAGCCCAAAAATTAAGACGTGTTCATCTTCCTCCCACCGCTCGCCGACACAGCACCCATCCCAGCACTTCTGATTTATCCATGGAGAAAATTTGTTTTCATTTTGATTTAGTTTGATTTGATCCATTGGATTAGTGATTGCATTTGGTTCTGATTTTCTGTATGCTTTCGAATCCGGAGTTAATATGTAAACCTAAAAAGTGTTTAATTTGATCATTCAGATGCTATGGCTTGATTGCCTGTACATGCCATTCATGAATGTTTTGGATTAGAATACTAAGTTTAAAGTTTTAACTGTGGTTATTCATCAAAATATAGTATGCATAAATATTCATTCAAATCGAATAAAAGTGCCCAAAATAAAAATTGAAAATTTCCCTGGGTTCATGAGCCACTCAGATTTTGGATTTCAAATCAGAAAATTGAGTGCAAAAGGGAAGAATAGCAAGAGAATGAGCTTGGTTGTCGGAGCCTCGAAGTTCAATCCTGTTGAAGTGCGAGGGGAAGGGTGGCTCTGGAATTTTGTTTGTGACGTGGGAGTCGGAGGTGCTGTGACGGCGAGCAATGAGAGGAAGAACACGTTCTCAGAAGAACGTGTTTAAGTTAAATTAATATATCATGCTGTGAAAAAATAAAACAAAATGTAGTCTTTTTGAGCCTTTAGATTAAATCTAAGGGTGGGTCTTTTGGAGGGATCCAAGAGAACGGACTCTTTAAAAATATTAGAAAAAAAGGGCTATGCTATTTCTTAAAAAAATTGAAAAAACGAGTATAGCCGCACGGCTATACAATTGATTAATTAGTTGAAAAATTTATAAAAAACCGAGTACAGCCCCCGTGTATAGCCGGGCGGCTATACCATTTCTTTTTAACACAAACGGAAGCATAGGCTAAAAATTCTCCAACCAAGTTACCTCGTTTTTTTGGGTGAATCATAAAGATTTTCAGGATAGACTAAAAATTATATGTTTTTCAAAATGAATCAATGTGAAACCTCAAATGCACCCGGAAACCCAGTGTCATAGAAACTCTTGATCGGCTTTGGAACATCACGGCCTTCAATGGTAATTTCCCTCCGTTGCCTATACTCCTCAACCTCCTTCTCTGACATTCTTTCCACTTCAACAGGTGACTCAACATAGAAATTCTTCTCGAAAGGTGTCAATCCATCCAAATCAAATTTCCTCGGTGACTTTAGCACCATCATAATCCTTCTTGCTTGACGAAGACCGTGCTGAGCCACCGTAGCCGGTCACACCAAACCCCGAATCACTAAAACACCGCAGAATTTACACAAATTTGAGAAAACCAGGTAAATGTAAATGAAACTCAGAAACAAAATCAGTTTTGTCTTGGGGCCACTGGAGAAACACAACCATGTAGCATTGGCAAATACATAAACACATTGTGCAAAGTAACCTATAACTATACGCATTCATAGATATACAAGTATACATACATATATGAGAGAATCAAAGAGGGTTTACCTTTTCCGGTCACGGTACGAAGTGGGGTCGCCGGAGCGGCTGTCATAGCGGCTCATGACGATGTGGTGCTGCTGCTGTGCTTCATCCGCTGGGTGAGAATATCACAGGGAATTTTTGAGGGTTTTGAGAGCAGGTTTTCGAACAAGCTAACATATACCGAGCAGGTTTTAAGAAATAGTATAGCCGTGCGGCTATACTCATTTCCCTATTTTTCCTCCAAAAGAAGTACAGCCGGCCCGGCTTTACTCATTTTGACACGTGGCACCTGGGCCCTGGCGCGTCCCTTTTATATGTATAAATCGTAGAGTTGTGCAGCTATACTTTTTGAAATGAAAATTACATTCGGGAATTTTTTTTAAAATTTTTTTTATTAAAAGATATAAAATTAGTTTCTTAACTTTTGTTTTTTTGGCCTACTTCTTTAAATTAATATATTTAAATAAGTAATATGTTAGCCTTTTTTAATTACTTTAATTAGTAATTATATTTTAAACAACAAATAGAATAATGAAATTAAATATGGCGCTTGCTCCACTAGGATACAACTTTCTAAATCAAAGTCCTAGCGCTAGCGCTTTCATTTCTAGCGAAATTTTTGGGTTTATCTATGTGTCTATACAACAATGATGATATGAGTGTTCTCTGCAAATTTATAGGACAAACTTAAAATATTATTTAAAAAAATTAATTAACTAATCGGGTTTAATTTAAATCACAGAGCCCAAGAACCCCAAGGCCCAAGGCTAACCTTTTGATTAGTTATATATACATATATCAACCATTGAACACATAAAAATGATATATACTAAATAAAAAATAGTATAGCCGCCCGGCTATACTCTATTTGCCTTAATTGCTTTTAAAAATAGTATAGCCGTGCGGCTATACTGTTTTTTGTAAAAAAAAACGGTTCTGCTCGTTTGACGCGTGGCGAATGAGCGCTGGGCGGGACTGTATACATACGTATACAATATAGCCGCCCGGCTATAGTGGATTCTGTTTGAAATTTTTTAAGAAATAGTATAGCCGTGCGGCTATACTCATTTTCCCTTTTTTCCCAAAAAATAGTACAGCCTGACACGTGGCACCCAGGCCCCGGCGCGTTCCTTTTATATGTAGTATAGCCGTGCGGCTATACTTCTTGAAATGAAAATTACTTTTGGGAAATTTTTAAATATATATATATTAAAAGATATAAACTTGCTTTCTTAACTTTTTTTTTTTGGGCCTACTTCTTTAATTTAATATGTGTAATTAAGTGATATGTTAGCCTTTTTTAATTACTTTAATTAGTAATTATATTTTAAACAACAAATAGAATAATGAAATTAAATATGGCGCTTCCTCCACTTGGATACAACTTTCTAAATCAAAGTCCTAGCGCTAGCGCTTTCATATTTAGCGAAATTTTTGGGTTTATCTATGCGCTATATAAGAATAATGATATGAGTGTTCTCTGCGAATTTATAGGACAAACTCAAAATATTATTTAAAAATAATTAATTAACTAATCGGGTTTAATTTAAATCACATAGCCCAAGAGCCCCAAGGCCCAAGGCAAACCTTTCGATTAGTTATATATACATATATCAACCATCGAACGCATAAAAATGATATATACCAAAAAAAAAAAATTACTATAGCCGCCCGGCTATACTCTGTTTGCCCCTTAATTGGATTAAAAAATAGTATAGCCGTACGGCTATACTTTTTTTTTAAAAAAAGGGGGGGTTCTGCTTGTTTGACGCGTGGCGAATGAGCACTGGGCGGGTCTGTATACATACGTATACAGTATAGCCGCGCGGCTATACTGGATTCTGTGTGAAATTTTTTAAGAAATAGTATTGCCGTTCGGCTATACGCATTTTCCCTTTTAAAAAAAAAAAAAAATAGTACAGCCAGACACGTGGCACCTAGGCCCTGGCACGTTCCTTTCATATGTAGTATAGCCGTGCGGCTATACGTTTTGAAATGAAAATTACTTTTGGGAAATTTTTAAATATGTATATATATTAAAAGATATAAAATTGCTTTCTTAACTTTTTTTTTTTGGGCCTACTTCTTTAATTTAATATGTGTAATTAAGTAATATGTTAGCCTTTTTTAATTACTTTAATTAGTAATTATATTTTAAATAACAAATAGAATAATGAAATTAAATATGGCGCTTCCTCCACTTGGATACAACTTTCTAAATCAAAGTCCTAGCGCTAGCGCTTTCATTTTTAGCGAAATTTTTGGGTTTATCTATGCGGCTATATAAGAATGATGATATGAGTGTTCTCTGCGAATTTATAGGACAAACTCAAAACATTATTTTAAAATAATTAATTAACTAATCGGATTTAATTTAAATCACATAGCCCAAGAGCCCCAAGGCCCAAGGCAAACCTTTCGATTAGTTATATATACATATATCAACCATCGAACACATAAAAATGATATATACTAAAAAAAATTAGTATCGCCGCCCGGCTATACTATGTTTGCCCCTTAATTGCTTTTAAAAATAGCATAGCCGTGCGGCTATACTTTTTTTTTATTTTAAAAAAGGGGGTTCTACTCGTTTGACGCGTGGCGAATGAACGCTGGGCGGGTCTGTATACATTCGTATACAGTATAGCCGCGCGGCTATACTGGATTCTGTGTGAAATTTTTAAAAAAAATAGTATAGCCGTGCGGCTATACTCATTTTCCCTTTTTTAAAAAATATAGTACAGCCTGACACGTGGCACCTAGGCCCTGGTGCGTTCCTTTTATATGTAGTATAGCCGTGCGGCTATACGTTTTGAAATGAAAATTACTTCTGGGAAATTTTTAAATATATCTATATATATAAAGCAAAAGGCAGAGAATGGTGAAACATTCAAAATACCAGAAAATGCCATTGGTTAATGCAACATTAAGAATTGAAATTATTAATTAAATGAGGATAATATGGTAAATTTACAATTTTTCGTATTAAAAAAATTAAAATTAAAAAAAAATTCAGATAATGGGTCCTATTTTTATGGAACACAAATATCCATTATCTTTTTTAATTCTAAAATAAATTTAAAATTTTTTTTAAAAAAACCTCTCGCATGCGCGGAAGCGCGTGCAGAAAAGCTAGTATATATTAAAAGATATAAAATTGCTTTCTTAACTTTTTTTTTGGGCCTACTTCTTTAATTTAATATGTGTAATTAAGTAATATCTTAGCCTTTTTTAATTACTTTAATTAGTAATTATATTTTAAACAACAAATAGAATAATGAAATTAAATATGGCGCTTCTTCCACTTGGATACAACTTTCTAAATCAAAGTCCTAGCGCTAGCGCTTTCATTTTTAGAGAAATTTTTGGGTTTATCTATGCGGCTATATAAGAATGATGATATGAGTGTTCTCTGCGAATTTATAGGACAAACTCAAAATATTATTTTAAAATAATTAATTAACTAATCGGGTTTAATTTAAATCACATAGCCCAAGAGCCCCAAGGCCCAAGGCAAACCTTTCGATTAGTTATATATACATATATCAACCATCGAACACATAAAAATGATATATAATAAATAAAAAATTAGTATAGCCGCCTGGCTATACTCTGTTTGCCCTTAATTGCTTTTAAAAATAGTATAGCCGGTCGGCTATACTGTTTTTTAAAAAAAAGGGGGTTCTGCTCGTTTGACGCGTGGCGAATGAGCGCTGGGCGGGTCTGTATACATACGTATGCATTATAGCCGCGCGGCTCTACTGGATTCTGTGTGAAATTTGTTAAGAAATAGTATAGCTGTGCGGCTATACTCATTTTCCCTTTTTTATTTATAAATATATTTAATTTTTTTTTTAAAAAATTAAAATATAAAATTTGTTTCTTTGCTTTTGCTTTTGGGCCAACTTCTTCAATTCAATACATGTAATTAGGTATACCTTAGCCCTTTTTTAATTACTTTAATTAGTGATTATGTTTTAATTATTATTTCTTTAGTGAATATTTAAATATTTTACTCAATGTCGTAAATTACTTGGTAAATAGTAATTAATTGTTTTGAATTAAATAATCATTAAAATACGTGCGTACGTGTACAATACGTTTGCTTTCATTATACCGAGTCTTTAAGACGTATACAGAGGTACTATTGAAAAATACGTACGTACGTATATAATATGGGTGTTAAGAATTTTATCAAATTCAAAAATTTTAACAACTAAATACTATATATTAAGTAATATCACTTATGATGTTAATTAAAATATTTAATACTAATTATTCACTAGAGAAATAATTGTTAGAACATAATTAATAATGAATGTAATTATGAAAAGAAAAAATAATAATATTTTTCAAAATTAAGGATAAATAAAAAATAAAAATAAAAACCTCTCGCGACAAAATTTCATCGGCATAGGTCTATGCCGACAACATTTGCCGGATTAGGTTTCCCCCGACGAACTTTCGTCGGCATAGATTTGTTCGTCGGGAGAGGTCTATGCACTTGTGCCGACGAAATTTCGTCGGGAGAGGTTGTGTTCCTTTTTTTTTTTTTTTTTTTTAAATTTAATAATAATAAAAATAATTAAAATTTTTTTTTAAAATTTTAAAATATAAAATTTGTTTCTTTGCTTTTGCTTTTGGGCCAACTTCTTCAATTCAATACATGTAATTTGGTATACCTTAGCCCTTTTTTAATTACTTTAATTAGTGATTATGTTTTAATTATTATTTCTTTAGTGAATATTTAAATATTTTACTCAATTTCGTAAATTACTTGGTAAATAGTAATTAATTGTTTTAAATTAAATAATTATTAAAATACGTGCGTACGTGTACAATACATTTAGGGAGTCTTTAAGACGTATACGGAGGTACTATTGAAACATACGTACGTACGTGTATAATATGAGTATTAAGAATTTTATCAAATTCAAAAATTTTAACAACTAAATACTATTTATTAAGTAATATCACTTATGATGTTAATTAAAATATTTAATACTAATTATTCACTAGAGAAATAATTGTTAGAACATAATTACTAATGAATGTAATTATGAAAAGAAAAAATAATAATAATGTTCAAAATTTTTTAAGTATAAATAAAGAATAAAAATAAAAATCTTTCGCGACAAACTTTCGTCGGCATAGGTCTATGCCGACAAAATTTGCCGGATTAGGTTTCCCCCGACGACATTTCGTCGGCATAGATGTTTTCGTCGGGAGAGGTCTATGCACTTTTGCCGACGAAATTCGTCGGGAGAGGTTGTGTTCCTTTTTTTATTTTAAATTTTATTTTATAATAATAAATATATTTAATTTTTTTTTAATTTTAAAATATAAAATTTGTTTATTTGCTTTTGCTTTTGGGCCAACTTCTTCAATTCAATACATGTAATTTGGTATACCTTAGCCCTTTTTTAATTACTTTGATTAGTAATTATGTTTTAATTATTATTTCTTTAGTGAACATTTAAATATTTTACTCAATTTCGTAAATTACTTGGTAAATAGTAATTAATTGTTTTGAATTAAATAATCATTAAAATACGTGCGTACGTGTACAATACGTTTAGGGAGTCTTTAAGACGTATACGGAGGTACTATTGAAAGATACGTACGTACGTGTATAATATGGGTATTAAGAATTTTATCAAATTCAAAAATTTTAACAACTAAATACTATTTATTAAGTAATATCACTTATGATGTTAATTAAAATATTTAATACTAATTATTCACTAGAGAAATAATCGTTAGAACATAATTACTAATGAATGTAATTATGAAAAGAAAAAATAATAATAATTTTCAAATTTTTTTAAGTATAAATAAAAAATAAAAATAAAAACCTCTCGGGACAAAAGTTCGTCGGCATAGGTTTATGCCAACAAAATTTGCCGGATTAGGTTTCCCCCGACGAAATTTCGTCGGCATAGATTTTTTCGTCCGGAGAGGTCTATGTACTTGTGCCGACGAAATTTCGTCGGGAGAGGTTGTGTTCCTTTTTTTTTTAAAAAAAAATAAAATTTTATAATAATAAATATATTAAATTTTGTTTTTTTAAAATTTTAAAATATAAAATTTGTTTCTTTGCTTTTGCTTTTGGGCCAACTTCTTCAATTCAATACATGTAATTTGGTATACCTTAGCCCTTTTTTAATTACTTTAATTAGTGATTATGTTTTAATTATTATTTCTTTAGTGAATATTTAAATATTTTACTCAATTTCGTAAATTACTTGGTAAATAGTAATTAATTGTTTTGAATTAAATAATTATTAAAATACGTGCGTACGTGTACAATACGTTTAGGGAGTCTTTAAGACGTATACGGAGGTACTATTGAAAGATACGTACGTACGTGTATAATATGGGTATTAAGAATTTTATCAAATTCAAAAATTTTAACAACTAAATACTATTTATTAAGTAATATCGCTTATGATGTTAATTAAAATATTTAATACTAATTATTCACTAGAGAAATAATTGTTAGAACATAATCACTAATGAATGTAATTATGAAAAGAAAAAATAATAATAATTTTCAAAATTTTTTAAGTATAAATAAAAAATAAAAATAAAAACCTCTCGCGACAAACTTTCGTCGGCATAGGTCTATGCCGACAAAATTTGCCGGATTAGGTTTCCCCCGACGAAATTTGGTCGGCGTAGATTTTTTCGTCGGGAGAAGTGTATGCACTTGTGCCGACTAAATTTCGTCGGGAGAGGTTGTGTTCTTTTAAATTTTATAATAATAAATATATTTAAATTTTTTTTTAAAATTTTAAAATATAAAATTTGTTTATTTGCTTTTGCTTTTGGGCCAACTTCTTCAATTCAATACATGTAATTTGGTATACCTTAGCCCTTTTTTAATTACTTTAATTAGTGATTATGTTTTAATTATTATTTCTTTAGTGAATATTTAAATATTTTACTCAATTTCGTAAATTACTTGGTAAATAGAAATTAATTGTGTTGAATTAAATAATCATTAAAATACGTGCGTACGTGTACAATACGTTTAGGGAGTCTTTAAGACGTATACGGAGGTACTATTGAAAGATACGTACGTACGTGTATCATATGGGTATTAAGAATTTTATCAAATTTAAAAATTTTAACAACTAAATACTATTTATTAAGTAATATCACTTATGATGTTAATTAAAATATTTAATACTAATTATTCACTAGAGAAATAATTGTTAGAACATAATTACTAATGAATGTAATTATGAAAAGAAAAAATAATAATAATTTTCAAAATTTTTTAAGTATAAATAAAAAATAAAAATAAAAACCTCTCGCGACAAACTTTCGTCGGCATAGGTCTATGCCGACAAAATTTGCCGGATTAGGTTTCCCCCGACGAAATTTCGTCGGCATAGATTTTTTCGTCGGGAGAGGTCTATGCACTTGTGCCGACGAAATTTCGTCGGAAGAGGTTGTGTTCTTTTTTTTTTTTTTTTGGGCCTACTTCTTTAATTTAATATGTGTAATTAAGTAATATGTTAGCCTTTTTAAATTACTTTAATTAGTAATTATATTTTAAACAACAAATAGAATAATGAAATTAAATATGGCGCTTCCTCCACTTGGATACAACTTTCTAAATCAAAGTCCTAGCGCTAGCGCTTTCATTTTTAGCGAAATTTTTGGGTTTATCTATGCGGCAATATAAGAATGATGATATGAGTGTTCTCTGCGAATTTATAGGAAAAACTCAAAACATTATTTTAAAATAATTAATTAACTAATCGGGTTTAATTTAAATCACATAGCCCAAGAGCCCCAAGGCCCACCTTTCAATTAATTTTATATGTATATATATATAAATATATATGTATCCATATTACCCATTGACTTAAAGGTCATACCTACAAGCCACTGAATTAGGCCACTTGCATGGCCAATCCAAACTGCTTTGTTTGCAAGAGTAAGTCTTATAAAGAACTCTAAGGAACTCTATTGTTCCAATGTGGGACTAATTTCAACTCAAACATGTGAGATTGTTGATGATAGTTCACCGTACGAACTTGGTTTCTCTAATTGGGTATTGCGTTGAGGGTGACACTGTGGCACTTGTTTATGGGTAAGTGGCCAATGGAAATTTGTTCATGCCCTACTATTATGCTCTGTGCTTGCCTTATGGAATTTCCTATTTCAGTGTGATTGCCGCTCTGCTTTGTTCGAGCCAGTTCGGTTGCCAAACACTCCTTTAGTTCCACCAATACCTGGCTCATGGATGGCCTGTTGATAGGGTGTTTAGATACACATGCCATTGCTAATTCCACAGCTTTCCAGACAGAGCTAACATTGAAACTTCTCTCTAACCTTGGATCAACAATGCTGTAAATGTCTCCTTTTGGAAGCAACAAACCAACCCATTTACTTATGTGAATTCTTTCATGTGTGTTTATAAAAGCAGGTCGACCTGCGATAATCTCCAACAGTACAACCCCAAAGCTGTAAACGTCACTTTTCTCATTTAGCCTGTTTGACATATTGTACCTTCAAGCAACCATGCAACTCAAGTCATATCTTCTGCAAAAGAACTTGGCTAAAACGTCCATTTACATATGGTTTCTTTCTTCTTTCATGTCCTTGCTTTATCTTTAATTTGCTTCAGTGACATTACTAATATTTTGAATATTAAGGATGATGGGTATATAAAACAATAGCACAAGAGGGCACCAATACCAAATTAATATTAGTTAGCATTTAAAATGCGTTGGGATTAGATTTGATATATCATTACCCAGACTGAAAGCAAAAAACTTACTCGGGCGCAAGGTACCCCGGAGTGCCAGCAACACCTGTCAATATATGAGTCCCATCCTCTACAGGGAAATTTCTGGATAGGCCAAAGTCAGATAGTTTGGCTTGAAAATTTTCATTCAACAAGATGTTTGTTGATTTCACATCCCTGTGGATCATAGGTGGGCTACAACCATAGTGCAGATACTCCAATCCTGCATTTCCATATTCAGACATCAGTGAATTCTCATCACAAAAAAAAAATTCAAAAAAAAAAAAAAGAAAAGAAAAAAGAGAGGAGATGTTAGTTTCACACCTTGTGCAGTATCTGTAGCTATTTGAAGTCTACCTTCCCAAGTGAAGACAACTGGAGTGCGGTCTGCATCCACAGAAAAAAAAAAAAAGTGGAGATCAAGGAATGTTTCTGCACAACTTAGATTTCTAGTGCTAAAAAAAATCAAACCCTCCAGTAATTTATTGGTCGTTTTCCATCAAATTAGAAGTTACTAAATAATGGTAAATTCTGGTATGGAATAGTTTCAATTGCAGCCAAACCTGATAGATATGGTTGTAAGTTTCCATTTTCCATGTGCTCGTACACAACTCCTATGTGATTTTCATCATTGCTCTATCCTACAAGGCTTGTCAAGTTAATATGATGAACTCTCATCAGCAGATAAACCTGTAAGATAAGAGACCCTAATGAAACATCTTAGTTTATTATATAAGATTGAGCTCAAAATGATTGCATAGCTTATTTTAACAAACGTGCCTCAGCATGAAATTGTTGAAGCACTTGAACTGAAGACAGTGAAAGCATCTTGACAGCTACTTGAGTTTTGTCTATGCATCCATGATAAACTGTTCCAAATCCACCTTTGCCAAGAATCCTCTTTAAATTGTTGGTGATCTGGAGGATCTCAGAGTATGTAAACTGTCGTTTCCTTGCCTCCACTGGTGCAATGATAGGATTTGCATCTGTGACAGCTCCTAAGATTTCATCACAAGTTTAAGAAATGCACTTGGATATCTGATGTCAAGTCGTAATTCTTCATCTTTAAGGCCATAAGAGAGAAAAAAAAAAAGGAACTTTGACAGATATTTGGAAGTCTTACCAGGTTGTCTTTTCCGTTTAATGCCCCAACAGAGAGCTGCTACAGATAATAAGAGGATGGAGATTCCAGCGACTGACGCAACTACGGGAATAACAAAATTGCGCTTCTTTTTGCAAGAAACATTTCCGGATAGATTTGGATTTGCACACAAACTGACATAAAAATGGTTGATAGCAACAATAGTTAGATTTTGATCTGTTGTACCAAAGAATATAAATTCCTCTGTAGCATATGTTATAATTCTCAAAACTAGTTTGTAGGGAAACACCTCATCATTTAATATTGTCATTAAAAACGAAATAGGAAAACAGAAATAGAAAACTAGTATCTGTGTGGATCAAACTTCTAACACAGTGTTGTGGTGAGTTGGAGTTAAGTACAAAATTTGAAGGTTATATGGGTTTCACATAGCACACCTTAATGATAGAAAACCATTCTTCCTTCTTTCAATCAGTCCTACTGGAACTGAGCCTGCGAGCTTGTTTTTCTCCAAGTTTCTGCAAAGGTAAATTAATCACTAATCTTTCACCATACTTTGTTCATAACAAAAGATTTGTAGTTTTTTCCTCCCCAGATACAGGTAACCAAATGACTTACATGACATTTAAGTCTGGCAATTGAGACAAAAAGTCAGGAATTGGTCCTGTCAAGTTGTTGTTTGATAAATCCCTGAAATGAAAAGCTCAACTTATTTAAATCAAATTCTGATCATGTGCTGTCTGCCTTCTGGTAACTTATTCACAGGAAGACATATATACTCACAATGTCTGAATCACTGTAAGGTTGGATATAGAAGGAGCTATCTCCCTTGTTAATCCGCTCGAGGATAAGTCCCTACAGATTGCATGTTCCATTAATTTAAATTTACTACACATAAGTGGAATGGGAATGAAAATTTCGGTAACTTTGTTTGAAGGCATACTTACAAGGATATGATTCTTGGGGAGTCATTTTGAGGATAGCTACACTTTACCCCTTCCCACAAGTAAGCTTGAGGGGCACATGGATCTCCTTGCCAGTTCTTTTTAATCTTATATGTTGACTTGATGATGTTGATTGCGTCAACTAATTAAAACATTTTCAGAATCAAACAGAAAATCTCATTTAAATCAATCATATACATATAAACACTAAACTGAGAGTATGAAAGCTAGTGTAAGGAAGAAAGACTTGCTATCTTCTTGGTTTGTTTCTAACTCTAAGAATTCCTTCAATGTGTAAATCTCAATGGCGTTGAGGATGGGTGGAAGGGTAGAGTTCTCTGCCTTACGGATTGAAAAATTATATTGTCCTCCACTCAAAGCGGCAGGGCTAAAAATAGTATTTGTGTACAAGTAATCAGGAGCAAATGACTCATAAATGACCTGCCCGTTCCTAGTAATGTATTGCAGTCTGGATTGGTTTGCTTGTAGCTTTTCAACTTCTGCAAAGTGCATGTATACATAGTATGATGCCTTGTCATCAGCAGGCAGCCAGAAGAAATCCAAGGAGGCATTCGCACGTCTTGGCGTTGCAGCAGTACGCATCACAATAGGAGGTGGTTGGTAATCATTGCTAGATCCAGAGTCAATGGTCTGTGATTACTTAATTGTGTCCAATCATCACGGTCATAGGCATACCAGAAGCGATCATGAACATCGAACGGATACCTAAATAGATTTCGATATTTCATCAGTCTCATTAGCAATTAGAAGTTGACCAGGTATATGTTCATCATCTAACTCCTAGGAGATTAGGCACTCACCTGTATCCTTCAAAATCAGTTGGTACTTGACCAGTATCAAATCGCATCTCAAGCGCCAACGACCCCACTTGTGTTGGATAAGATGCATTAAGTAAAGGCCTGAGTTCTATTGCTGATATAAATGGAACGCCGGAGCCTGTGTTCACCAGACAGACATGTATGTAGCTTCGCAGTGGGACATGTATAAGCTCTTTGTGTGCTGCTGCTATGGAGGCATTCTCAAACCGTATTGACTCCCATAAGTTAGCTCCAAGATGGAGTTCAAACTCAGGTGCTTTTTCTTGGCCATCATAATTCCCATAAACAAAACTTGCTCTGATCAAATATTTGATGCCACTTGTGACGTTTATGTTGTAGCAGTTCCAGTTCCTGGTTCCTTCAGGGAAGCTCCTTAGAGACCAGTAGGGTTGTTGATAGTCATCTCTAAACTCATTCAACACGGATTTACTTTCACCGGTGTCTATGAAGCTTGCGTCTGAAATGTAGCGAATTTTTGTTGTCGTTTCGGTATAGGTAACTTTCTGCAGGCCACAATCTATGCTAATGAATTCTGAGATAGACACACACATACAAAAAGACAGAGAAGCTTTCATTAGCTATGTATATATTATAGATAACATTATTTCCTTCAAAATATTCCTACCTGATTGTCTTGATCATCCTGGGCATGAACTAGGAGCAGAAGACTAAGACCAAGGTGCAGTGTGAAGAGGAATTGCTTGACTGTACCGACATCATTAAAGTTTGAGAAGCAAGACATAATTGTTGGTCCTTTCTTAACCATATGTAGCTTATCACTGTCAGATAAAGTTCTCTTTACATTCTCTGTGTCTGATTTTTCTTAAAAAGAAAATTAAGCACTATTTAAATCAGCTCGTTCAAAGCCTTCCTTCTGTGGAAAAACATGTCACATTCTTGGCTTCTTCCCTCCAGTTGTCCTCCTAACCATGGAAATTCTTAAAAAGTCAAATGTATATTTTTTTTCACAAAGAAATAAATTAATGACGAAATTTCGGTTATGTCCTCAAATTAGCCATCGATACAATTGAATAAAATCAACTGACAGGTTGGGGCCCAAATACAAGATGTTGACTCAACAACCGAAGTCCAGAACACGGCTGTTTCAGTTGAAACTTGAAATGCATATCCTCCTTGCAAGAAGAGGTCGCTGAAACCTGAAAGATCCATTACCATTAGATTAATCATGACTTGTGTGGGTCAATGAGCTTGAAAGATCCATTATTAGTTTTTTTTTTTTTTCAGTCTTAAACCACCACTAATTGTTAATATCCCATCATTTTTAAACTACTAATAATAATGAGTGGATTTATGAATATTGCATCTTCCAAGCACTATCAAGAAAAAGAAAAGCACTTCAAAGGACCCACTAGTGTAGTGATTTGAAGTAATTGCTCTCCCAAACAAGGTCCTGAGTTTGAGTCCTAGCATCCGTATTGAGTGTGTGAGTTTAGTGTATTATCACCCCTCTCAATATACTTTTCTTATTAGTGTGTTTGGCAAAATTGATTCCAATTTTTTATATTTTTACAACTGATAGTCTAATTAATCTAATCTACCAGGAGTATTCCACATATGTGATAGTCTAATTAATCTAAAAGAACTTTTTTAATTTTTTCATATGTGATGTAATTGGATAGACCCAGGGCTTGTGTTTAAATAGAATGGTTGATGCCTTAAGGACAAACCCAATCAGACAAAAACATTATATGATATTTGATTTTAAAAATAATTCAAATAATTAATTAACTAATCAAGTGGGTCCTAAAGAAAAATTCCATAGAGGGGGAGGAGGAAGAAGCACTACCCCTCCTCCCCCTCCTCTCTTCTTGTCTTTTCTTTTTAGGTTAGTGAATAAGTCCACTTTTCAAAAAAGCCTCTTGTGGTGGTTTCTTCTAAGCCATTGTTAGATTGAAGTTCCCTATCACCCCTTTTAGTCTATATTCTTAATCAAATCCTACTCCCAAAACCCGTTCCCTAGCACCGCTCATGTTCTTTAAATTTGATTATACATCGTCTTTAACGGAGGTTGCTGTAAATTACCCAATTATTCTTTGACAAAGTTGTTTTCGTTCATTTGTTCGCTCTTATGTGCAGGTAAATTGCCGGAAATCATATTTTCCCCAGATCTGTTACGGATGCAGTGGTGGGTGTGGCCGCAACGACGCTTCTTCAGTTGGTGAAGGTAGGGTTCTTTTGGGCTCATGGGTTAATTTAGGGTTTTCGTTATGTTGGGTTTGTGGGCTTTGTTTGGGCTTATGGTTAATTGTGGTGATGTGGGCTAATAGTTTTAGTGCGATTTTTATCCACGTTAGTTTTGCTTTTAGCATGTTAGTTTGTTGCCCCTCTCTTGGAATTGGTATTTTAGATGTTTTGTTGATGTCTTTGATTATATATTTGAAGTTTATCTAATAAAGTTTCTATTTAATCAATATATATTAATTAACCATTGACACAACTAATTAGGCATTAACCCCAAAGGACATACCTACAAGCCACTCAATTGGTTCACTTGCATAGCCAATCCAAATTATTCTATTTCCAAAAGTTAGTCTTATAAAGAGCTCCAAGAAAACTCTAGTATTCCAATGTGGGACTAATTTCAAATCAAATCAAATGTATTTGCAATAATATGTAAAAATTATGCGTATAATACGTGAATTCTGTGTGCATTATTAAAATTTTTATAAAAAAATATGTGTATTAAACATGAAAAAATACGTATATGCGAATACAATACGAGTATTATACATTTGCTTTTTAAAAAACTTGTAATTTACCGATTCTTTAAGACGTATATAGAGAACGGATGTATTATTAAAAAATACATATGTACGTGTGTATCATACAAGTATTAAATGTGAAAATGCTAAATCCTTTATACTGGTAATAACTCTTGGAAAGTAAAAAATCAAAAGGGGATAATAGAGACTTCTGTAATGGCATAATAGTAATGGATAATGATCTAAACAACTCTTATAAATAGTATAGCCGTATTTTTTTATTTTATAAAAAATAGTATAGCCACGCGATGTTACTAGGGTAATATAATAATAATAATAATAATAATAATAATAATAATAATAATAATAATAAAAAATAGTATAATCGATCGCTATACTCTTTATATATATTTTGAAGATCCTTTTTTTCTTTTAAATTTTTTTCCCGATTTTTGTTTATCGATAACAGTAGTTTAGAGCATTATCTATTACTATTTTGCCAATAACCGAGTGTCCCCTTTCCTTTTTTACTTTTCCAAAGTTATTACCCGTATAAAGAGTTTACCACTTTCACGTTCAATAATCTATTATACATGTACATACGTATTTTTCGATAATACATCCATGTTCTATACACGGCGTAATGAAATTAGAAAAGTCGGAGTATAGCCGTCCGGCTATACTACTTTAAAAAAAAGAAAATAACCTTGTACATCCGCCCGGCTATACTATTTTTTTTAAAAAAATGGCAAGAAACCCAGTATAGCCGCGCGGCTATACTATTTCTTTTTAAAAAATTTTTTCAAAATTTTTTTGAAACCCCGGTATAGCCGCGCGGCTATACTATTTCTCTTTTTTTAAAAAAAAATTTAAACCCAGAGTTTCTGCTGCTAACTTGCATTTCGCAACAAAGTTGATAGTGGATGTACTCTCACACATGCACACACACACCTTAAGAAGCTTGCAGGCAAAACATAAGAAACTTGAGAAACTGAATATTTTACAGGGGAATTTATAAACTTGGTTCCCTTTAATCCCTATTAATTTGTGGTGTTTCCACAGTGTTAATACTTAGTAATGACCATCGAGGGTTCTTCTGGCCCTGCAGGTTGTTGGAGCCTTTTGGTACTTGTTCTCTAATAGAAAGAAAAGCAGCATGCTGGCGACAAGCATGTAAAAATCATGCTGGTGATTACCGTTCGTTATATTTTGATGACACATTTGGAAATTGGAGCCATCACACTTGTGTATGACTCTTTCTCTGCAACTGCAGACACCAAATTCCACACTCTCTGATTTTGGAATATACTCGGATGCCCTCAAATATGGTGTCATTGATTTAGCAGATTTTGTACAAAAGATTTCTTACTGCTTTGAGCACATTAGATCTATTCTATACTCTTGCATTGAAGTGCAAATACTTCCTGTCAAATTAAACAAAATCATATAAAATAATTGTTGGCCGGCATAGTTTGAGGTATTGGGAGGATGATGGAGTAAACGAACAAAACTTACAACTCCCATTTGTAGAATTTTTCTTCTTGCACACTTGTTTACTACACTTTTGAGATTAACTTGTTTTATATTTCAATTTCATACTTCGCAGCTCCCTTGGTCAAAACCTCAAAACAAGTACCTATGTGTGGCAAAGCTACTTTTCAGTTGTGATTTCAATTTCTGGCTTGGTATTATTTGCATTTCTTATTGGAAATATGCAGGTAGGTGTTATGAATACGTTTATTTCAGAGCTCTCAGTTCCCCTGCTGCTAAATCTTATATCCATTCATCTAAATGCATTGTTGTTGGATAATACTCAGAAACTAGACTTCTCTGACAAGAATATTTAAGTCTTTTGGGACATCACATGATGAACTGTGTTTTGTTGTGGAACTGACATATTTGCAGTGAAAAACTGCAAGATTGGAGGAAATGAGATTGAAGAGGCAAGATATAGAAATTAGAATTGTGGATGGCTTTCCATTCCCTTCCTCGGAAGCTTAAGCAGTTGATACGGCAACATGAGAAATACAAATGGCTAGAAACCAGAGGCGTCGATGCGGAGAATTTTCTGCACAATCTTCCCAGGGACCTCAGGTGGGATACAAAGCGGCATCTTTGCTCAGGTCCACTCAGCAAAGTGAGACCCGTTGAATTTGTCCCTCCCTATAATTCTCGTTTAAGTTTATCAAGAAGTCTTGTACACGTTGATGATGATATTTTGGTCGGCCTTGGCTTTTTTGAACTTTATTTGATTTAATGTAGGTGCCAGTGCTTCAAAATATGAACAAATGATTGCTGGATGCAATTTGCGAGATCTGAAGCTAGTGCTTTACATAGAGCATAGCTTCATATTTCAAAAGGAAGATCCACTTGATGAGATACTGTGTTAGTATGAAATTTGTATTGTCATTTCCTAGACTTTAGCATAGGTGAAAAATTAGTGTGTGAAGAATTGTTACTGGACGTTTTGGCACAACTCGTTCAATCCCATACTTCCGAGGCATGACTTGACTGATATGAGAAATTGATTTCAGGTAAATCATGACATAATCATGCATTCTTTATAGGATTCCTAGTTGGAGTTTTTTTCACTTAAGTATTTTTATGTTAATCTTATTTTTAATAGGATTAGATTTTATCTCTTAAGATTGCCTTCCTAGTTGGACTCTATGTTGTTTTAAAGGTAAAATATCTTTTATCTAAAACTTGGCAAGTACTTCGTAGTTGTTTCATTTCTTTCATCTTGTTGTATATTGGTTCCTTTTATTAAAAGATGTTATTGGATGGTATTTGGGATACCATGCATAAAGCTGGCGTAAGTGATAGAATCAAAACATATATCCATAATTGAACATTATTTGGTCTCCTTGTTTTGACGTCTTTCACCAAGAGTCCATATTGGACGAAATTTGATTGTGATGATTGAATAGGATTGGTGGACTCTTGTGCTTCCCTCTTACGAGAGAGAACACGGTTTTGTATAAAAGAGGTGTGCCTCTCTTTTCATACAGCGCTTTCATATATTTTGTTTGAGCATCTAAAATTCTTATAAAAGCTACTGTGCATATTTTTGAGATAAATTATCAAGTGTTTCATGTTTACTTGGTGATTTATCATATACTTTAATCATTCATATTGCATTCATTTGCATTGTTTGGTGACTCATACGGTTGAGGGCACCAAGACCGTGGTGGCGGTTTTCCTCTAGCGAGCTTGAAGCAATCGTGGTCAGTATTGCGTTCAACATAAGGAGTGTCGAAGATCATCCCGTGACAGAAGTTGAGTTACGAAGAAGTTGATAAACATTATCTAGAATGTGTCTAGGGTAAGTGTGTGAGTACTTCTTGTAATCATCGTTCTATAGTGGATTTGTGTTGGACTGAGGAGTCCCGTGGATTTTCCCCAGAAGTGGGGTTTTACCACGTAAAATAATTCTCTGCGTGTTCTTTTATTTTAAGCTTTGCACATCTTAGGATTGATAACTCATATCAATCCTGCTTCAAAGGTTGAACATTATTTATTAAAAAAAAAATCCGAATTAGCTTGTTTAACCTTCTCCAGGCTTTTATAGATATCCTACAGGTATTTTCATATTGTTTATCACGCGTAGGAAGGTCTTGGCTTACTCCAGCAGTAATTGTGGTAAATGCGCTAATTCTCTCGAAAAGGGTGATTTCTATGGAGAAGAACTTCTGGATTGGGTGCTCAAGACTTGTCTGGCTCCCACGTTATCCAACCTCCCCCATCTCAAACAAAACAGTCCAAGCTGAGACGAAATTCAAAGTGTTTACTCTCAAAGCCGCTGAGACGAAATTCAAAGTGTTTACTCTCAAAGCCAATGATTTGAAACACGTGGTCTCTAAATTCTAGTGGCTTTTCAGCATGGAGTTGAGGAACTCTAACAGCTTTGGTTTGCAGCAATGGGAACCAAAGGCAGGTTGTGTTTTGCAAACAGCATGGCGCTGCTATAAAAGAGAAGTCTCCCAGGTTGGCTAAAGAGGGTAGTCTTTCTGCCACTAATCACCATGCTGTCTCAGAAACACAGCATAAGTAGGTATGGCTAATAAACTGTTAAAGCATTGATGTAATTCAGGCAGTGTTCGAAAAATCGGTGTATGCGGAAGGACACTGCTGACCAAACATGTTAAGCTACGGCTTCAACATTGTTATCAAGGCATTTTGTTTCAGACTGCTTGCTCATTTAACCAGCCAGTGTTCCAAAAATCGGTCTAGACGGTGCCTAGGCTCTGGGGGCCCACCTTGGTGGCCTGGGCAGGTCTGACTAAGAAAAATGTGATGATGATGATGCTATGAGAGAGAGAGAGAGAGAGAGAGAGAGCTCGTGTTAGACTTGGGTTTGAGAAGGAAAATTGCATTTTTATGTAAAAGGAGAGATCGGCTTTCATTTTTATGTCTTTTTTTTTTTTTTTCCCTCATGGGTATGGGTAATGGGTTTAAGAAAGGGCAAGGCGCATAAAATGAGATCAAGAAACATCTTAGGCTTATTGGGCTTCCTTTGAACATCTTGCGACCAGTCTATACCTCAAAGAAGGAACCCCTTCCAGTTGCGGCCGAAATGAAAGACAGACAAAAGAGCCCTCCTCCCGTATGCATGGCTCGTGGACGTTCCCGTTCCTGTTCCAGAAGTGAATAAGCTTGCTTAGAATGTTATTGTCTCCCCAAAACCCTAACCCTCTATTCAATTTTAAATTCCCTCACTACAAAACATAATGCCTTTAGCGAGGGTATTTTGTCGTCGCAAAAAGCCTTTTGCCGTCGGAAGTCGTCGGTAAAATGCTGGTTGGAAATACTTCTTTTCCGACCATACCTCAGAAATTATGTATTTCCGACACCCATATTTCGTCAATATTGCTTATATTTTTATCAGAAATAGATTTTCAAAATGACCATACAAATTCATTTTCAACCATAAATGGGGTCGCAAATACTTGGGTACTTGTCGAAAATAATTTTTGATTGAGATCTTTTGTTTTGGCCATGCTATTTTTCTTACCAATGACTCTTTGTTGAAAATAGTATTTCCGACCCACTATTTGTGATAAATATAATTCGTTGGAATTCTGCTTTTTCGACATGGAAGTTTGTGGAAAAAAATAATTTTCCGACTACATTTATAAGCATTAAACATACAATTATTTTGTAAAAAAATATAAATAATATTTCAATTGATAAAAGACAAATGTAATAAATTATAAATATTCATTACAATCCTAAGCTATGTCCTATATTACTAGTCCCAAAGTCTACTTCCAATCGAACATTAAAGAGTTCAAATGCATGCTTCATATCTTCCTTTGAACATTCACTAATGATGGGATGCTGCTACTTCCCATTAACAATAACATTGTTTGTTAATCTTGCCAAAACAAGATCAGAGCTAGTTCTGTTATCAAAATAAATTTTAGTCAATGTGTTAAAATCAAATATATCAAGTAAGAAGACAATACATGACAGACAGTAATGAAATAAGAATAGAGAAATAGATACAAACTCAAGGCAACTAAAACTTGAGAGTAATTATTAGATTCATATTGAATTGAAACATATTGTTACATTACTGAATACCCCCGACCATCTTTCAGCACTATGTCTCTCAACTTGCTTGATTATGCAATCTTCCTGCTTGGTCGGAAAAAACACTTTTACCGAGGGAATTTCGGGGCCTTCGAAAAATGTTGGTCGGTAATGACACTTTTTTTTTGGTAGTGCCTCCTCCTTAGCGCCCATTAATGCGAAAGGATGCCCTTAGCAAGGTCTTCTAATTTGACTCCCATAGTTGCAATTGATTTTTTCTAAGCTCCATTTCCTCTCTAGTAAATGTATTTAATTATCAACACATCTGTATTCTGCAAGTTAAGTGCTATAGATGCCCAATAATATGTGTTCATCACCCAAAACCTTGAGTATTCAAAGCCTTATTGGCAATAGTCATTTAAGATCTGTCATTACTCCGAATAATCTATTTCTACCTTGAGGCAGAGCCCCAATTGGATAAATTCATTTTCCATACTTAAGGACCAAAATCAGAAATTTTAGATTTTACATATAACATGTAGTGATTGAATGTTAAAGGAAATAGTTTCTTCAGTTTTGTTTGTTGGCATTATCGTGCATTCCTAAATAACATCTGTTGAGCATATGTTTATTTGTCTCCGCTTGTCTCTGGAATTATTTGCTTTAATGACTAGACATGCGCATGAGCCTTTATTTACTTTCTTATGATGGTTTTATTTGTATTCTACAATTAATAAGCTTTATCTGTTGTTGCATAAACCTACCTATAAATGTGAAATTTGGTTTTTCAAATTGAATCTTCTGTTATCTAGGAAATGAGCCTTATAGTGAAGTATGGTTTACGTCCAGGTACTTTGAAGGGTGAATTGTTCGGAGTTCTGCTAGAGTGAGGAATTCATGGGTTGAAAGATTCTAAGTTGGTGAAGTCAATATTGCAGGTAATTTTCTTGAAAATATTGTTATCATAATCTCTCATGTGATATTACACTTGAATTAGTGATGGACCTTGTTTTTGTTTTGCAGATTTCTGAATTGAACCTTTCCAGTGGAATAGAGGAACTAGATTCTTTAATTGGTTCAACTCT
Organism: Prunus persica; assembly: GCF_000346465.2. Classification (NCBI taxonomy): domain Eukaryota; kingdom Viridiplantae; phylum Streptophyta; class Magnoliopsida; order Rosales; family Rosaceae; genus Prunus; species Prunus persica. Next base: position 1,401,267 of record NC_034011.1, read on the forward strand.
TTCAAGTGATATTACATTATTTGAAAAGATTTCATCATCCACATATCGTGTGCGCATTAATTCTTCTGAAAAGAAAGTGGAGGAATCCCAATTAGATACCGAAGACTCTGGAGCAGTTGATGATGACCTCGGTGACAGTGGTACATGTAGCAATGATGATGATTTTGGGTGCAATTCAGGAAATTCCAAAATGAAAAAGTTGACTTATATGAACCATGGCAAAAGTAAAGATAACATGGTGATAGTATACACCAAAATTGATGAGAGCCATCTAGGAGAAGTATGGTTGTTAGGATTGACTGAAGGCAAATATTCAAATTTAAGCATTGAAGAAAAGTTGAGCGCAATAGCGGCTCCAATTGATCTTCTTCATGCAGGTTCTAGTTTCATAATGGAGGTAACATATAGAATCTTTGCATGGACATTGAAACCTTTTCTTTGTTCAGTAAATATTATTTGAATATTCAATGAGATTCAAGTAGCCGTAATTATTATGGTGGTTAACAAGTTTAACATTTTTGAACCTTGATATTTTACGACTTTTACTTCTGTATTTTCTGTATCCTTGATATTTTAAATAATAAAAAAACTGCTAAAAACTTTTTTTAGTATAGGGCCATTTTAATACAATGTTTAAGCCCATTTTACAAAACCCAACCCGTTAGTTATATTAAAAATTAGGTTATATGTCTTCTTCTTCCCAGCGCAGCCAGCACTCCTTCTCGCTGTTTCGGCTTCATCTCTCTTTCTCGGTCTTTCTTCATGCAGCGCCTCAGTGCCACCTTAAGCGTCGACGCCTCAACGGCAAAACGCCAGCCCAGACCAGCCCAGGAGGTCTAGGCGGGCGCTAGGCGGCCTAGGTTGGGGCTAGGCGGCCTAGGCGGGGGCTAGGCGGTCTAGGCGGTCTAGGCTGGCGCTAGGCGGCCTAGGCGGGGCCCAACTCCCTGGCGGCTACTCCTTACGATTAGGATGAAATCGCAGCGGTGGCCTCCCGCCTAGCACCTTGAATGTATCGGTTTGAAATGCTGATCAAAGCTATGCCCCTTGCATAGGAAATTGACTTCCGAAATATGGCTCTCTCCGGCACGTAAACACATGTTATGCTATCACTTCCATAGTAAATATAAATTTAGAGAAGAAAAAACAAGTTGAAATCCAATAGCTGTTAATTGAAGCAGTTTCCCAAATAATTGATGGCCTCATTCTCATTTCATCCATCTCTCTGCATAATTTCATTTTGATGCTTCTAAAACAAATTAAAGCATGGAGTGGAGTTTGTCACATTCTGTTCTCACATGGCTCCTGGTAATATCCATAACACCAGGGCAGCCACAGAGGGCCATAGTGAGCTCAAACTCATCTTTCAGCATTTCGATAACCCCGTCTCACGCCACATTCTCCGTTTGCTGCAAGGCCATAGATTACAGGCCTTCCAACCTGCAGCAACATTAGCCTGTATTTCAATAAGAAAAAGAAGGGCAGCTTTCAAGGCTCGGATAAGGAGGAGAAAAATCTAGCAGCCGAAGCAGCCCTGGCCCCAACAGAATCCTTGAAAAGCAGCCCTTGATGGATGTTCACAGCATAACCCTTAGGATATGTCATTTGTGTTTACTGGTTTATTCCATCTCTTGGAGTCTTTGAGCCCTTATATAACTCGTGCCGCTCCATCATTGAAACACAAGCAGGAGCATCTATACATACTAGAAGAAGTATACTTGTCAAATAAGCAAAGCAGTCATAGGGCTCCTCTTTCTTGGCAGGCACTGGTGACTGATGCAGCTACAAATGTACAATCACTTTCATTGACCTGCCAAAGAAGAGTTGCCCTACAATTGCTTTGGCTTAATGAAATTTGCAGCCTGTCTGATCATGCGGTAGAGCCCTGTCATGCAAAACATAGGCTAGCCAAGGATATACGTAGGTTTTGTCATATTTGAAAATAATGGTAGAGGTAGAGGTAGAGCTATAATACTGAAGTTATTTTTGTTGTACAAAGTTGTTCTGCTTTGTGACTAAGCAAGGGAAATAGTGTGATTTTAAATAGGTGGAATGGAAGGTGGAAGCCATATATACAAGCAATTACTAATTTCCCTGATGCCTTTTGTCAGTTGTGGCCATATAGCTTTGTCTGAGAGGATGTTCTTGCTATGTGCTTATAGTTTGGTTTGGGATACATAATTGTGATCATAGTTAGATTATTATTTTAACCGTATCTACCTTTCCCAACCAATGACCAGAAGCAAACCATTTTGACCCAGGACATAGAAGGGTTTATATCGAATCTTCAGAAGATGGTCACTGGGAGGTGATTGTAGTACATATTGCTTGACCTTGTTTGTTCATGGTGGTCGGCCAAAGGAGGCCAGATCACCAGTGGTGATATGGTTAGACCGGATAATTATAAGATCACAATTGCCAGTGTCCTTGCAGCTTGTGCTCATCTTGGTGCATATGATCATGGGATATGGGTGCATGGGTACCTGAGGAGAAGTTGCCTGGCGAGTGATGTGGTTATTGTGCGGATGTGTGGACAAAGCGTATGAGGTCTATCAGGAAATGCCCAACAAGGATACTTTGGCATGGACAGCTATGATTTCAGTGCTGGCTCTGCGTGGGTTTGGCAATGAGGCTTTTGATATTTTTAGACAGATGGAAACAACTGGGGTGAAGCCGAACCATGTGACATTTGTTGGGCTATTGTCAGCTTGTGCTCATTCTGGTTTAGTAGAGAAAGGTCGCTGGTGTTTTCGTGTGATGAAGCGTGTTTACTTAATTGAACCGCAGCTCTATCACTATGCAAACATGGTTGATATGCTTAGTCGTGCCGGGTTGATATGCTTATAAGAAGCATGCCAATGAAGCCAGATACATTTGTTTTGGGTGCATTGCTCGGAGGCTGTCAAATACATGGAAAGGTCGAGTTAGGAGAAAGGGTGGCGCAATATTTAATTGATTTGGAACCTCTGAACCATGCTTTTTATGTGAACTTGTGTGATATATATGTCAAAGCTAGTAGATTTGATGACGTAAAGAGAATCAAATCCTTAATGAAAGAAACAGGGATAAAAAAGGAGGTCCGGGGCTGTAGCATGATTGAAATCGATTGGGTTCTTCTTGAATTCTCTGTGAGAGGATCACCAGATGTAAATTGTAATGGGGGAAGTATTGTTGGTCTTGTATCAGTTGAATAACGATATCTAGACAGAAAGGCATGCGCTTTACAGAATCACTCTAATGAGAATAATGAAAAGACAGTTAGGGTGTAGTTTTCATGGGGAAAGGAAGGCGTCTACTTGTTTTCAATGAAATGTTTCATATGTAAGACCATGAATTTTCTTTCCACTCCGACACCTTCCATAGCAATAAGTTTAGCAGTAATTTTAGCTACAATTATGATCAGTCCCATGCTAGAAGATTGGGTACTGAGAGCAAAAAGAGATATCATCCTGTTGTCACAAACTTCTTAAACACTCTAATGAACTTCTCTAGGTTGCACGATTACATGTCTGACTTTGGATACAAACACAAAACTCATAAATTATGTTATCACCACAGATCCTGCAAATGTTGAGTACATCCTTAAAAAAAACTTTGCAAACTATGGCAAGGTAATCAGACTTAAGCAAGAAGTTTATGTTATTAGAAAGTCTCAAAATAGCTTGATTTTTTTTTTTTTTCACATGTACATTTGAAGAGAGAATGTTGGCGTAAATCATTTAATTGATTTAAATTAAGAATTGTAATCGCGTATAATTATAAGATTCCCGTATTAGATGGGATTGTAATTACTTTCCTTCTGTAAATACCATCCTAGAAAGAAGAATAAACCACTCAACCCTAATAGTATAGCCGCGCGGCTTTACTATTTTTATTTAAAAACAAAAACCGAGTTTAGCCTAGCGGCTATACGTTTTTTATTAAAAACAAAAACCGAACGGCAAAGGACCCGCCTGGCGCTAGCTCACATTTCGCCACGCGTCACAAATAGTATAGCCGCGCGGCCATACTATTTTTAAATAATAAAAATCATAATATTAGCGTCGTCCAGATAATTCTCTCTTCTTCCTCGCGCCGAGTCTGGGCCTCTTTGGCTTTGTTTCCAGACATGGGGAAGAAGACGACGAAGCCAGGAAAAGGCAAAGAGAAAGCATCGAAAGCTGAGGAAAAGAAAGCTCGCAGAGAGACCAGAAGCTCTCACCTGATGATGACATCGATGCCATTTTGGTAATTTCATACTCGAACTATGCATGTATATACACATATATGTCATTTTGTGCTTGTTAATTAGAGTAATGGATCATTTGAGAACAGCTGAAATAGTTTGTGGGAGTTTTAAACAGTGTTGGAAAAAAATGGGGCTAGGCGGCCGCTAGGCGCTCGGCGGCTGATTTTCGCAATCGTTGTCTGTGATTCCCATATGTATGTCATTTTGTGCTTGTTAATTAGAGTTATGGATCATTTGAGAGCAGCTGAAATAGTTTGTGGGAGTTTTAAACTGTGTTGGAAAAATCTGCCTAGGCGGCCGCCTAGGCGACTAGGCGCTCGGCGGCCGATTTTTGGCAATCATTGTCTGTGATTCCCATATGTATGTCATTTTGTTCTTGTTAATTTGAGTTATGGATCATTTGAGAACAACTGAAATAGTTTGTAGGAGTTTTAAACAATGTTGGAAAAATCGGCCTAGGCGGCAGCTAGGCGCTGGGCGGCCCATTTTTTGCAATCGTTGTCTGTGATTCCCACCCAAGATTCCTTTTTTGTTATTGTTTTCTATCTGATAGTTTATTTTCACCAAAGGTATGATGATTGTGGAAATTCAGAATTCCCATCTAGATTCATTGCAAGAATTTCCTAAACTGTATGTTTTACATAAGCACTTGGGATTTTATTTTGTTGCAAATTTAGAAAATCTGCCTCCATTTTAATGGAGTTATTTCGCCTGTGTATGTTCCAATCAAATGTTATTACGAAGTGTCAAAATACAGATGATCTGTCCACATTCCAGTTTTCTTTTTCCTTGCAAAAGGAATTGAACCTAAAATCTACAAAAATGACCCTCATCTAATACTACTTGAGCTGCATCATCATTTGGTTTGCTAATTTACTTTCTTTTATAGAAGATGGTGTCTTGCATTTCCCCTTTTGAAGAGGAACTAGGAAATATTGCTAAATCCCCTCTTTTTCCCATTGATGGTTACTCAGTTGTTTTTGGACAAAAGGAAGAAAGAAAGGATTTCACTGATGTACGAGAGAGAGAGAGAGAGAGAGAGAGAGAGAGAGAGAGAGAGAGAGAGAGAGAGAGTTATTTTAATGAGATTAATTAGCTGTTATTCTCCTTCAAATGCATATCACAATCCTGAATCCTCCAAAACCAAAGCAACTTAAATGGCACCAGAAGGTAAAAACTCTGCATGCTGCCATTAGCAGTAGTGAAAATATTGCTTCAACTTTTCTAGACATGGTTATTGGCAAACCTGGAACTCTTACTTTTGCACTATATCAGAAAAAGGGTTAGCTAGATTGGCTTTGTTGATGGTTGGAGAGAAGAGGGTAAGGATTTATATAAGAGCAATAAGCCTGAGCTAAGTTGAAGACTTTGATGCTCAGGTAACTGGGTTACAAATGGAATTAAATTGTATTTAGTTATAGTGCAGTTTTTATTTTATTTTAATGAGCATTATTAAGTAACATTATAACTGTTTGCCATAGTGTTTCTGATCTGAGACCATATGAGCTTCAAAAGTTATAACGACCCTGCAAAAGTTTATTTCAATTAATTCTCTATTTAGTTTGACTCCAACACTACAAGCTCTTGCTTTACTTTTGGCCACATCACAAGCGTTAATGCTCTCACCAAAATGGACTAAAACCATTCAGTTTGGGACACTGATACTTGTCATGCATGATGCATGGCTTTGGTGCGGGGGAAAAGAGATAAAAAAAAAAAAAAAAAAAGCTCCTAGTATCTAAAGAGTATAGCCGGTGGCTATACTATTTTTTTTAAAAAAAATAAAAGACCAAGGTATAGCCCCTCGGCTATACTATTTACGAAAAAATGAAAAATAAGTATAGCTCGGCGGCTATACTATTTATAAGAAAAATAGAGACCCCACTTGGCGGCTAGCACCCATTTTAATAATAAGAGCACTTCCAGCTGTAGTTGTGGCCCGGGCTGGAGGGGGTCCAAGCCCCAATTCGATGTTCTAGCAAGCAAATGCAGCCCTGGTAGCTGGTGGGCTCCACAAGCCTGGGCTGGCCCAAAGGCAAGAACAGCATGGGTTGTTGCCTGGGTTTGTTAACGTCAACAACAACAAAAATTAATGAAAAAAAATCTTTAAAAACACCAAAAAAATTCAGAATTTTTTAAATAAATACTTAGTCTTATTCTTCACTTCCCACACCAAAAATCTATACAAATTCTTCTCCTCATATCTCATGTGAATAGTGCTTGCCCTTGGGTTTCCATGACAATGGGTGGAAACACCACAAGCCTTTTGCAAGGGCTACCACTATTCATTGCCCCTGCCTTTTGCCATGGCAAATGAGTGGAAGTGCTCTAAAAACTATAGTATAGCCGCGCGACTGACTATACTATTTGTTTGGTCCATTAGATAGAAGCATTATTACATGATTTTTCTTTTTTTTGAATATTTGGGGTTAATTATAGTTGGGTTTTGAATTTTGTAACAATAGGAATTAATTTTGATTTCGTTTCTCTTTGAATTTGGGTGGGTTGAGAAGTCTTTTGAATTTTGTGACTGGGATGCTATGTTGGTGGTGGTGGTTGTCTGGGATAAGGTGGCTGGGTAGAGGTCGGTGATGTGAGGAAGGTGTGATATTGTGCTGGATTTGCTATCACCGACCAAAAATGTATCCCAAAAAAATTACTTTTTTATAATTTATTTTTTAAACTTAACTAACAAAATTAATGGATTTGACTTTATTTGTTAACGACAACAACTATAGTGACAAAAATCAAAAAATTAAAATTTCGATGACCAAATTTAAATTCAGGCCTAACCCCAGTGACCAAAAATGAAATTACCCCAATTGGGGAAAAAAAAAAAATTTAAAGTATAGCCAGGCGGCTATACTATTTATAATAAAAAAAACCACCCACATGGCAGCTAGCCCCCGTTTCGCCACGTGCTATTTTTTAATATTATAAATAGTATAGGCATGCGGCTATACTCATATTAAATATAATATACTTAAAGAGATAGCCACGAGGCTATACTACCGTTTTTTTTTATTATAAACAAAATCGTATAACCGCGGGCTATACAATTTATAATAAAAAACCACCCACATGGCAGCTAGCCCCCGTTTCGCCACGTGTCAAAAATAGTATAGCTGCACGGTTATACAATTTTTTTTAATAATAAAAAATCATAGTATAGCCTCGTGGCGATACTCTTTAGGTATATTATATTTAATATGAGTACAGCCGAGCGGCTATACTATTTATATTATAAAATAAAAAAAAAGAAAAAAGAATCACCTGGCGCTAGCTCACATTTTGCCACACATCACAAATAGTATAGCCGCGGCGATACTATTTTTAAATAATAAAAATCGTAGTATTAGCGTCGTCCAGGTAACTATCTCTTGTTCCTCGTGCCGAGTCTGAGCCTCGTTGGCTGTGTTTTCCAGACATGGGGAAGAAGACGAAGAAGCCAGGAAAAGGCAAAGAGAAAGCAGCGGAAGCTGAGGAAAAGAGAGCTCGCATAGAGACCAGAAGCTCTCACCTGAGGATGACATCGATGCCATTTTGATAATTTCATACTCGAACTATGCATATATATACATATATGTCATTTTGTGCTTGGTAATTAGAGTTATGGATCATTTGAGAAAAGGTGAAATAGTTTGTGGGAGTTTTAAACAGTGTTGGAAAAAAATCGGGCTAGGCGGCCGCCTAGGCCCACGGCGGCCGATTTTTCGCAATCGTTGTCTGTGATTCCCATATGTGTGTCATTTTGTGCTTGTTAATTAGAGTTATGGATCATTTGAGAGCAGCTGAAATAGTTTGTGGGAGTTTTAAACTGTGTCAGAAAAATCAACCTAGGCCGCCTAGGCGGCTAGCGCTCGGCGGCCGATTTTTCACAATCGTTGTCTGTGATTGCCATATGTATGTCATTTTGTGCTCATGAATTAGAGTTATGGATCATTTGAGAACAACTGAAATAGTTTGTAGGAGTTTTAAACAGTGTTGGAAAAATCGGCCTAGGCGGCTAGGCGCTGGGGCGGCCCATTTTTTGCAATCATTGTCTATGATTCCCACCCAAGATTCCTTTTTTGTTATTTTTTTGAAGATTCTGCTCCCTATTTTCTATCTGATAGTTTATTTTCACCACAGGTATGATGATTGTGGAAATTCATAATTAAGGGTTTAATAATATGTGTTATTTCCAAAATTTCCAACAGACCATATGGCTATCATGGAGGGTGTCAAGTTGGGAGGGTTGTTGATAAAGGATATAGAGTTCTTGGTATTGATTCTCTGAGGGTTATTGATGGTTCAACGTTTTATAATATATACACACCCCGAGTGCTAATCCTGAAGCTACTGTCATGATGCTTGGAAGGCAAGTATACTTGGAAAACATATCATATATACATAATCTTCACGAAAATCTTATACTAATTGCTGCTTAAACCTGCATTTTGGTTTCGTTTGTTGTGCATGTGGTGCAGGTACCTGGGGCAAGGCAAAGGATTCTGCATGACAGATTAGTCCACGGATCAAAGAAGAAAAATAATGGTAGAGGTAGAGCTATAATACTGAAGTTATTTTTGTTGTACAAAGTTGTTCTGCTTTGTGACTAAACAAGCAGGCAAAGTGACTACCATGTGGCTTTGCACAATGCAGGGAAATGGTGTGATTTTATTTAGGTGGAAGCCATATATACAAGCAATTACTAATTTCCCTGATCCCTTTTGTCAGTTGTGGCCATATAGCTTTGTTTGAGAGGATGTTCTTGCTATGTGCTTATAGTTTGCTTATATTTTTGTTGTACAAATTTTTTTTTTTTAATCAAGTCATCCCACACTTTCTTTTCTATTTTTTTCTGTCTTCTTTCTCTGGATAAACCCATAACTTATTACTAGTCTACATACTCAACGACTTTGTTCACCATTTTTGAAAATGATTTTGAAAAAAATATTGAGTTTGTGTTAGAATTTGGTATTTAGCTTGCTGGTTTTAGTGACTGATTTACAGAACAAAATAAAACCTTTTGTAAGCAACGTATGCAGAGGAGAGAAAAACTCAGAGAGAATGAGAATGTTTCAGTCTATTTTTCATGTATTGCATCAGAGCCAAAAACACACTATAGTCATGACACAAGCTGCCAAAAAAATAGATCCTAAAAACTAGGACACAAGGACTCATCTCCAGCCATTCAAGGTCATTGGAGGCTATGATTCTTACACCTAGGCTAGAAATCGTTACAGCAGAAAGGACTAAGACAGCTAAGAATGACAGCTGTAGAGTTTCTCAAAATAGTAAGAAAACTAGCCGTTGGACATATCCTATAACAGCTATTACTATAACAGGAAAGTTCTTCAGCTCCTTCGATTCTTCATCCTCTTTACTGTCAATCTGCAGGATTAACATCTGCAGCTTGATTCAAGACTAGTATGCAGCTTAACTCTCAACAGCCTCTCCAAAGCTGCTTACTGGTTTAACTCCAAGCTTCAACCTCAAATAATTGAATCGATCTTTGGGCAGAGCTTTTGTAAAAATATCTGCCAACTGTTCTTCACTTCTGCAGAATCTCATGTCAATCACCCCTTCTTGTAAAGCTTCCCTTATGAAATGATACCTTCGGTTTATGTGCCTTGTTTTCTGATGGAAAACAGGGTTTTTGACCATTGATATTGCTGGCATTTTGTCACAAAACAATGGTGTTGCATCAGGTTGCATTTCACCAAAATCATCCAACACAAACCTTAGCCAGATAGCTTGAGCAGTTGCCTCAGCTACTGAGACGTATTCTGCTTCTGCAGTTGACAATGCAACTGTGTTTTGCTTGACTGAAGCCCATGAAAAAACTCCACTACCAAAATTGAATGCATATCCAGATGTGCTTCTACTGTCATCTTCACTGCCAGCCCAATCAGAGTCACAAAAACCAATCAGAACAGCATTCTTGTCCCTTGTAAATTCAATGCCATAGCTGAGAGTGCCTTGAATGTATATGAGAACCCTTTTTGCAATTCCCATGTGCTTCTTTGTGGGGCTATGCATGAATCTTGATAACAAACTGGCTGCAAACATTATATCAGGCCTGGTTGAAGTCCGATACAACAAGCTGCCAACAATTTTTCTAAACAAACCTTCATCAGCCAACTGACTTCCATCAACTTTCTTTAGTTTCTCACCAGTGGGTAGAGGAATTGTTACTGACTTACAATCCTCGAGACCAAACTTCACAAGCAAGGACTTTGCATACTTGCTTTGATGAATAAACACCCCATTTTCAGTTTGTAGAACTCCCATTCCCAAGAAATGATGTAGGAGTCCTAAATCAGTCATTTCATACTTCTGCATCATGTCCCTTTTAAACTCACTGAGCAAAGCATTACCGTTTCCAGTGTAAACTATATCATCAACATATATAGAGACAATGATCAGTTTTCCTTTTTCATTAGTTTTGGTATATAAGGTGGCCTCACTGGTGCTTCTTTTAAAATTGCAGCTAGTTAGATAGGTGTCAATTTCACTGTACCAGGCTCTAGGAGCCTGCTTCAAACCATAGAGAGCCTTCTTCAATTTATAGACCTTATGACTTGCTGTTTTCACTTCAAACCCCTCTGGTTGCTCAGTATAAACCTCCTCCTCAAGTACTCCATTCAAGAAGGCTGACTTAACATCTAATTGGAACAACTTCCAACCCTTTTGTGCTGCAAGTGCAATCAAAGTTCTAATTGTATCTAACCTTGCCACGGGGGCAAAGGTTTCATTATAATCAATACCAGGTTTCTGAGCATACCCTTTACCTACAAGCCTAGCCTTGTGTTTTTGAACTGTTCCATCAAGATTCAGCTTGGTTTTGAACACCCATTTGACTCCTATGCCTGTTTTATCTGTAGGCCTTTCCACTAGCTCCCAAGTTCCATTCTTTTCAATAGTTTCAATCTCAGCATCCATTGCTTCCTTCCATCCTTTGTCTTCAACAGCTTCATAATAAGTTTCAGGTTCAATAATTGTCATGTGACATCTTGCATAAATGTCCTCCAAACTTTTTAGCTTTAGTAGTGTATTGCTTGGAGTTGACCATTGACTGGTACCACTGCCATTGCTTTCAGAGACATGTTCATCATCTGAGATTAATTGATTCAGATTTGGTGAAGCAATGCTGTGAGTTTCATGAGAGGTTTCTTCTGCTTCAGTTATCTCAGAACTTCCACTTTCAAAGATGAGAGGCACATGGACAATTTCATATTGCTTGCTTTCCCAATTCCAGGATTTGTTCTCATAAAAAAACAACACTTCTAGAGAGTATGATCTTCTCAGTTTGAAGACTATAGATCCTGTAACCCTTCTCACAGCTGCCATAACCCATAAAAATTCCTTTGCTTGCTTTGTCATCAAACTTCTGTCTAAGGTTTGATGGAATGTGACTGTAACAGATACTTCCAAACACTCTTAGGTGTTTTACACCTGGTTTTCTTCCTGTGAAAGCTTCAAATGGAGTTTTGTCTGTTACTGAAGTGGTATAGCACCTGTTTTGCAGATACACAGCAGTACCAACTGCTTCAGCCCAGAACTTTACAGGAATTTTCTTCTCAGTCATCATTGATCTTGCCATTTCACAAATGGTTATGTTTCTTCTTTCAGCAATCCCATTTTACTGAGGTGAGTAGGCAATAGTCAATTGCCTCTCCATGCCAAGATCACTGCAATACTCAAGGAATTCATGTGAAGTGTATTCTCCACCTCTGTCACTTCTTAGTTTCTTTAAATTGAATCCACTTTGTAGCTCAACAAAAGCTTTGAACTTTTTGAACACACTTATCACACTTGACTTGTTTCTAAGAAAATATACCCAACACATTCTTGAATAGTCATCAATGAATGTGATGAAGTATTTATTTCCTCCAATGGACTTATTTTGCATTGGACCACATACATCCGTGTGTATCAACTCAAGTGGATTCTTAGCTCTCCAAGGCTTCTCATTCTCAAATGGTTCTCTGTGGCTTTTACCATACACACAGCCTTCACGTACTCCTTCTTTTTCTGAGAAATCAGGTAAGCCTAACACCATTTGTGTTTGCTGCATTTTTTTCATGCTTGCAAAATTCAAATGCCCCAATCTTCTATGCCAAATCCATGGATCTTCTTGTACTGCTGCTTTCATTCCCATTGAGCAGATAGATTCCATAGACAATGGAAATCATCTATTTCCAGCCATTGCTACTTTGGCAACAACATTGTCAAGACTGCTGTCATCACATATTAATGCATAGTTTCCTCCAAATAGAATGTAGTACCCATGCTCCATCATTTGTCCTATACTCAACAAATTCTCATCTAGACCAGGGACTAACAGCACCTCATTTATATATCTTCTCCCTTTTCTTGTCTCAACTACAAGTGTCCCTTTTCCTATGGCTTGAACAAGATCACCAGTGCCCATTTTCACTTTGCAGGTCACTGATCTATCAAGATTGATCAACAAGGACTCTTGAGAGGTCATGTGGTTGCTGCAAGCGCTGTTAACAAACCACACAGACTTGCTTGATGCAATTGAACTTGCATGACAAGCATATAACATTGTTCATGTGGTTACCTCTTCCTCCTTTGCACAATTTGCAACTTGTTTGTCATTGTCACAGTCCTTAGTTAAATGACCAAACCTATTGCATTTTCCACATCTAGGTCTGCCTTTGTGCCTGCACACACCAAAATGAAACTTCTGACAGACTTGGCACTGTGGTTTCACACCTCCTTGACTGCTACTTCCTTGCTTGTTTTGTGAATTGAAACTGTTGTTCCAATTCCCTCCAGAGCCATTATTCCAATTTGAGCCATTATTGTTGTTAACGTTTCCACCTTGAGACCAATTTGAGCCCTTTCTGTTCTGTCCTTGCCATTTTTGATTTTGCTTTCCCTGAGAACTTTTGTTAGCTCCAAAAGCTTGATTATTTCCAACTCTAAGACTGCTAAAAGCTTTCTCAATTCCTGCCAATTTATCCCTTTCATCATGTATATCCTCTCTCTTATCATAGACTTTGACAGATGCAAGAATTTCTTCAACTCTAATAGTGTCAAGGTCTCTGGTTTCTTCAATGATTGACACTATGGACTTGTACCTCCTACTTAGACTCATCAACAATTTTTGAACAATCCTTTTCTCTGTTACATCTTCTCCTAGAGATTTCAGGTTGTTTACAGTTTCAAAAAATCGAGCCAAGTAGTCATCCAAAGATTCAACATCATTCATTCTCAAATATTCAAAATCAGCTCTAATAGCTTGTAATTTCACAACTCTTATCTTTTTATCTCCTCTGAACTCTTTTCTTAGAATTTCCCAAGCACCTTTTGCAGTCTTCTCATTTCTGATGCGTGGAAAGAGTTCATCTGTTAGTGCTCCTTGAATAAGACTCAAAGCCTTGGCATTTTTGATCTCATCTTCTCTGGAGATAGTAGGTGCTTCCACTGGAATTTGCTCAGCCTCACTCTCTTCATCTCCAGTGCCTTCAGAGCCTGCTTCCAGCTCAATAATCGGCTGTGGTTGTATTCCAATCTCCACTGGATCTCATAGATCATATGCCATGAGGATAGTCTCCATTTTTATTGACCAAAAATCATAGTTTGAACCATTGAACTGTGGAGTTCGTAAATCTCCACCTGCAGAACCTAATCCCACCATGTTGATGTGAGTCTCAGTGAACCACACAATAAAAGAGCAACCTTTATCCCTTATAGAGATTTCAGAAAAACCCCCTTTCTCACAGCTCACGTCCCTTCTCTGAAATCAGACCAGGAGCTCTGATACCATGTTAGAATTTGGTATTTAGCTTGCTGGTTTTAGTGACTGATTTATAGAACAAAATAAAACCTTTTGTAAGCAACGTATGCAGAGGAGAGAAAAACTCAGAGAGAATGAGAATGTTTCAGTCTATTTTTCATGTATTGCATCAGAGCCAAAAACACACTATAGTCATGACACAAGCTGCCAAAAAAACAGCTCCTAAAAACTAGGACACAAGGACTCATCTCCAGCCATTCAAGGTCATTGGAGGCTATGATTCTTACACCTAGGCTAGAAATCGTTACATCAGAAAGGACTAAGACAGCTAAGAATGACAGCTGTAGAGTTTCTCAAAATAGTAAGAAAACTAGCCGTTGAACATATCCTATAACAGCTATTACTATAAGAGGAAAGTTCTTCAGCTCCTTTGATTCTTCATCCTCTTCACTGTCAATCTGCAGGATTAACATCTGCAGCTTGATTCAAGACTAGTATGCAGCTTAACTCTCAACAGTTTGGACCTTCACTCTCAGTTCTAGTGTAGTAGTATGTGTATATATTGCACCATTCTAAATGAGTTATATTGCTCACACACATCACCTATTAAGATATAACCTCAGGGACAAAGCCATGAGAATTGTTTCAGTTTTCAGATTTCTAAGCATTGCAACCATTACTACCATTAGCTTATGCAATAGAAATTTGGGTGTGCCTTGTAAACAAAATGAGAGACAAGCACTTCTTCTAATGTTCAAGCAAGATCTTAAGGATCCTTCAAATAGGCTTTTATCTTGGGTTGGTGAGGGAGATTGTTGCAATTGGACTGGAGTTGTCTGCGACAATTTAACCGGTCGTGTCCGTGAGCCGCACCTTGGAAATTATTATTCAGATGAGTATTTGAATTACAGTTTGTATCAAGAAAACTCTTTGGGTGGCAAGGTAAATACTTCTCTACCAAATTTAAAGCATCTGAGCTACTTGGATCTAAGCAACAATGATTTTGGAGGAATACAGATTCCTAGCTTCTTAGGTTCTCTTAGAAGTTTAAGATATCTCTTAACCTCTCAGACTCAAATAGTTCGCTGGAATAATTCGCCATCAATTGGGAAATCTCTCGAGTCTACGCTCTCTAGGACTACCTCAATGGTTGTACACTTGTAGCAATCTTGAGTCCCTATCCATTGGAAACTTGACAGCCATTGTCAATCTTGACTTGTCTGCTAATCAACTTGGAGGGAAAATCCCAAACTCATTGGGAAATCTTTGTAAGTTGACGGTTCTTGGTCTGTCAAGGAACTATTTCAATGGAAGAGTATCAGAAATATTGGGAAGCTTGTCAAGGTGTAGTTCAGGTCAAATGGAGTCACTAAAGGTCCACTGTCCGATCAGCTGGGAAATTTCAGACATTTACGCCTCCTTGCTCTTATGAGCAATTCAATATCAGGCCCAATTCCAGTGTCCTTGGGAAATCTGTTATTCCTAGAAGAGGCAAGCATTTCTGAAAATCATTTTGATAGAACTCTTCCAAAAACTACTGGTCAACTCAAAATGGTAACGGTGTCTTATGTAAAGAGTATAGCCGTCCGGCTATAATATTTATTAAAAAAACGAGAGTACAGCCGGTCGGCTATAAGCTTTTTATAATAAAAAAATCCGGAGTACAGCCCTATCCTATTTATAGAAAAAGGCCCCGCCTGAAGCTGGCGCCCATTTCGCCACGTGTCCAAAATCGTATAGCCGCGCGGCTATGGCTATACTCTTTTTATTTCAAAAAAAAAAGCACGAGTATAGCCGAACGGCTATACTATTTATATTAGCACCCATTCTACCACGTGTCAAAAATAGGATAGCCGCGCGGCTATACTAATTGTTTTTATAGTAAAAACAGTAGTATAGCGGCTATACTCTGTTTATTATTTAAAAAAACCCCTGATGACGGTCTGGCGGGCGACCAATCCTGATGCTAGAGATTTTCCTGTTTACATGGGTTTTGCTAACTTGTGTATCGCGAAAACCAGTAACTAGGAACAGAAGATTGCAACAACAAAAATGTGATTTAGTCTGTATTGCTTGCAGATATGTGAGAAAGTCTTTTGGGATGATCATCTTCAAAGTCGATCTGAGTGGTTACCTTTAGCAAGTTGTCTGACATTTGTTGCCTTTACAGAAACAGGGACGGGTACGAAATAAGGTACAAGAAAAGAGGAAACATTTCATCAAAAGAAGGAAGGTAAGTGAAAAAATTGTTCTTGCAAATATATGGTTTAAGTTAGCAGATTTAGCCACATTCATTTTGCTTTTGGATGCAAGGTGGAATCTAACAATGAGAATCAGACTCTGCCAAGCAAAGAAAAATGTGAACTTGCTTTGGAAGGAGCAGGTTCCCAAGAACACTCGGATAAGATTGCAATGCTTGTGGATGATGAAGAGCTGGAGCTGAGAGAATTACAAGGATGGCCAAATGCACTGGGGTGCTCTGATCATTTTACTACTAATGGAGATCATGCCTGTTCACTTTGCAAAGGTTGGTTTGAAGGAAGAACGGAACAAATTTTCCACTCTAAAATGAAATGCTGGAATATTTATGTGTCTGCATGTGTAGTATTTTGAGCTGTGGATAAGGAATTTTTGGGATTTCAGATTTGCTGGCCAAGTTTCCTCCAAATTCTGTGAAGATGAAGCATCCATTCTGTATGCAACCTTGGGATTCTTCTCCAGAGATTGTCAAGAAACTGTTCAAGGTATGTGAATTGCAAACTGTTTGTGGCCTGATTTTGTTAAGTTCTTTTGCAAATATAGGACATCTATTATTGCATTTGCTTTTTCTTATTTATGAGGTCTGTTTTCTTATTCATGATTATACGACCTATAAAAGCTTGGAATAATTATTTTGTGCTCGCTAATACTGCCTAATGGTCTTTCATTACTCTTACCAATCTTTTTCTTCGACGCTCTCATTGCATAGATTGAAGTCATAGGTCGTTCTTGCAGAGATGTTATGCAAACTATGATATACTCAAGAAAAAGATATATCAAGTAGAGATATACGGAATGTGGTCTAAATTTGATATTGGAATCTACTTGAAAGTTGTAACTCTCTTTTGTGTAGTTCGTACCAAGTGTAGGAATTTATTATTATCTTGTCAACTTTAAGATTCCATATGGAAACTGACAAGTGAAAAGATGTGCAGTGTTAAAGCACCACTCTAGATTGCTGCAGTTCTTTTTTTTTTTTTTTGGATTTATTAACAAATGTGTCTTGGGGTCATCAATTCAGATTGCTACATTTTCTATAGTTATCGTACTCAAATATATTCTGGGTTGACTTTCTTGGGCAGGTTTTCCATTTCCTTTATACTTATGCCATTATGGTAGGTAGATATAAGCTCCTTAACTGTTGATGAGTTTGCCCAAGCATTTCAGGACAAGGTTATATCTTATCTTTGATCCAACATAAGATTTATTGTGTCGCCTACTTGCTCAACATCTTTGTTTCGTAAAATGCCTTTTAGGATTCCTTGCTACTTGGAAAAATTCATGTGGCCCTTCTAAAGCTTCTTCTATCTAATGTTGAAGCCGAGCTTGGCTGTGGATCTATATACCTCATTGGAGGAAATCATGAAATTTTCTTGCATTTATTCACTAGGTGAGTTATGAACAAACAACATGTAATTGTGCAGATCACAGACATTTACATTTCATTTAACTTATGATAATGTTGTATGGTCATATTGACCATTTCATTTGGGTACATATATGCCACAGCAGTTTTCTGAAGGCTCATATGTTTGGAACTTTGTTGCTAACAAAAAGTGAATGCAATCTATAAGACTGTTAAATATCGCTGAAAGTAGCAAAATGATATCAGATAACATTTAAAGAATATAGGAAAGAAGATATCAGCTAATAATCAAAAGTTTGGTGTGACTACAGAAAAGGTGTCCATTCCAGAATGTCTGATAGATACGCTTAGGCGACAAGAAATTTTCTGAACAAAATCATAATCAGACTATTAGTACTCCATCCATATGCACTTTTAGAAGATCCACTTGCTTTTTGTGGTATAGTTGATTAGAGATACTTATTTTTGTCAAACATTTGAGACTTTTTTGCTCATCTCTTAAATCAGTTGTTTTTTCATATTTTTATGCAAAAATCGAATGGAAGTATTCAATAACTAAGCATCTTTATCAAATGATTTGGCAGGTTGAAAATCAAGAACCCACTCTGGAATTCTGGAAGGGATCACTAAACCCTTTAACATGGACAGAAATACTGCGTCAAGTACTGGTTGCCGCTGGTTTTGGTTCAAAGCAAGGTGCAATGCGAAGGGATGCCCTTAGCAAGGTCTTCTAATTTAACTCCCATAGTTGCAATTCATTTTTCTAAGCTCCATTTCCTCTCTAGTAAATGTATTTAATTATCAACACATCTGTATTATGCAAGTTAAGTGCTACAGATGCCCAATAATATGTGTTCACCACCCAAAACCTCGAGCATTCAAAGCCTTATTGGCAATAGTCATTTAAGATCTGTCATTACCCCGAATAATCTGTTTCTACCTTGAGGCAGAGCCCCAGTTGGATAGATTCATTTTCCATACATAAGGACCAAAATCAGAAATTTTAAGTTTTACATATAACATGTAGTGATTGAATGTTAAAGGAAATAGTTTCTTCAGTTTTGTTTGTTGGCATTATCGTGCATTCCTAAATAACATCTATTGAGCATATGTTTATTTGTCTCCGCTTGTCTCTGGAATTATTTGCTGTAATGACTAGACATGCACAGGAGCCTTTATTTACTTTCTTATGGTAGTTTTATTTGTGTTCTACAATTAATAAGCTTTATTTGTTGTTAACCTATCTATAAATGTGAAATTTGGTTTTTCAAATTGAATCTTCTGTTATCTAGGAAATGAGCCTTATGGTGAATTATGGTTAACGTCCTGGTGCTTTGAAGAGTGAATTGTTCGGAGTTCAGCTAGAGCGAGGAATTCATGGGTTGAAAGTTTCTGAGTTGGCAAAGTCAATGCAGGTAATTTTCTTGAAAATATTGTTATCATAATCTCTCATGTTTTAATCTTTAAGTTGATACCAACCAAGCACAGCATTCCACTTGAATTAGTGATGGACTTTGTTTTTGTTTTGCAGATTTCTGAATTGAACCTTATTTCCAGTGGAATAGAGGAACTAGTGTCTTTAATTGGTTCAACTCTTTCAAGTGATATTACATTATTTGAAAAGATTTCATCATCCACATATTGTGTGCGTATTAATTCTTCTGAAAAGAAAGTGGAGGAATCCCAATCAGATACCGAAGACTCTGGAGCAGTTGATGATGACCTCGGTGACAGTGGTACATGTAGCAGTGATGATGATTCTGGGTGCAATTCAGGAAATTCCAAAATTAAAAAGCTGACTTATATGAACCAAGGCAAAAGTAAAGATAACATGGTGATAGAACACCGAAATTGTTGAGAGCCATCCAGGAGAAGTATGGTTGTTAGGACTGATGGAAGGCGAATATTCAGATTTAAGCATTGAAGAAAAGTTGAGCGCAATAGTGGCACCAATTGATCTTCTTCATGCAGGTTCTAGTTTCAGAATGGAGGTAACATATAGAATCTTTGCATGGACATTGAAACATTTTCTTTGTTGTTATTTTTCCCACTACTATGAGGTTGCCCTATTAAATGGAACGTGTTCAATCCTTTGTAAGATAATATCATCTGAATGGTGCAAACTGCATTATATATTAAATACTTTGACAGTAAATATTAGTTGAATATTTAATGAGATTCAAGTAGTCGTAATTATTATGGTGGTTTATAAGTTTAATATTGGTTCGTATTATTGTTTTCCTTAAAATTGGATCTACCTTTTGGGTTGCACGTATATGATCTGACTGAAGTCCTGACGGGTTCATTACGGCTACCTTCTTTGGCTTCTCCAAACGAAAACAAGAAAACGGAAACTGATATAGCTTCTTGTTGTCTTTGCTATTGTCATGTATCATGTATTTCCTCGCTGAGTGCTATTGTCAAGTATCATGCATTTCCCCACTGAGTTCTTAAATGTGCTTCAATTGTAACTATAGTTTTCAACAGCATTTAAACATGCATGGTATTTAAGTACTTCTCAGCAGATTAAACATGTCTCTCTTTTTCTTCTTATTCCTTTATAGGATCCTATAAATGCTATTGCTGAATGCATTCCTAGCAGCCTTCCTTCTGGTTCAGGGGCGAAAATTAAGAGGTTATCAACTAAACAACATGGCATGCCCAGGCCAACCTGGGTCCATGCAGGACATACGAGTGGTGCAAAAGAAGATTGTACATTAGAGTTTCACCCTATAGATTCTTCAGGATCAATCTCAAAGTTCTCTGACGGGAGATTCTCTACAAAAGAGAAAAATGGAAAAGAAACAGAAGTGCGGTTTGACTTACACCCAATGCAATCTGTGTTTTTGGGGTCTGATCGTAGATACAATAGATATTGGCTTTTCTTGGACCCTTGTAATGCATATTGTAAGATAGTTTATTATCACAATCCTTACAGAATTGGTCTTCTATTCATTATCGGATTGCAAGACTCCAGACTGATCAAGAATTCAACACAACTCTCGACCTGCAGCCTCTGTGTCAATGTTCCATATGGATTACAAGGCTAAAGGGGTTTCTAGTTCTATAAGAATTAGGATTAACAGTTCTATAGCAATAAGGATACCTCAAGGAGTCTCTTGATGGGCAAGACTCCATGAAGTGTTGCATATAAATAGAGCAGCTCCCTCTAAGAGCCGACACACACAAACATCTCATCAAGTAATTCACCCCATCTGGAATTTGAGAATAAGGCAGTCGGTTATCTTAGAGAAGAGTTGTCTCCCAAGTGTTCGATAAAAGACTTCAATGGCCGAACAAGGTTAGTGTTCAAGTTATAATAGCTTACAAAATTTACACATATGACCCAGGACATAGAAGGGTTTATATCGAATCTTCAGAAGATGGTCACTGGGAGGTGATTGATACAGAAGAGGCATTCTGCTGAACTTTTGTTATACGATCAATGTGATTGTGGTACATATTGCTTGACCTTGTTTGTTCATGGTGGTCGGCCAAAGGAGGCCAGATCACCAGTGGTGATATGGTTAGACCGGATAATTATAAGATCATAATTGCCAGTGTCCTTGCAGCTTGTGCTCATCTTGGTGCATTTGATCATGGGATATGGGTGCATGGGTACCTGAGGAGAAGTTGCCTGGCGAGTGATGTGGTTATTGTGCGGATGTGTGGACAAAGCGTATGAGGTCTATCAGGAAATGCCCAACAAGGATACTTTGGCATGGACAGCTATGATTTCAGTGCTGGCTCTGCGTGGGTTTGGCAATGAGGCTTTTGATATTTTTAGACAGATGGAAACAACTGGGGTGAAGCCGAACCATGTGACATTTGTTGGGCTATTGTCAGCTTGTGCTCATTCTGGTTTAGTAAGAAAGGTCGCTGGTGTTTTCGTGTGATGAAGCGTGTTTACTTAATTGAACCGCAGCTCTATCACTATGCAAGCATGTTTGAAATGCTTAGTCGTGCCGGGTTGATATGCTATAAGAAGCATGCCAATGAAGCCACAGATACATTTGTTTTGGGTGCATTGCTCGGAGGCTGTCAAATACATGGAAAGGTCGAGTTAGGAGAAAGGGTGGCGCAATATTTAATTGATTTGGAACCTCTGAACCATGCTTTTTATGTGAACTTGTGTGATATATATGTCAAAGCTAGTAGATTTGATGACGTAAAGAGAATCAAATCCTTAATGAAAGAAACAGGGATAAAAAAGGAGGTCCCGGGCTGTAGCATGATTGAAATCGATGGGGTTCTTCTTGAATTCTCTGTGAGAGGATCACCAGATGTAAATTGTAATGGAGGAAGTATTATTGGTCTTGTATCAGTTGAATAACGATATCTAGACAGAAAGGCATGCGCTTTACAGAATCACTCTAATGAGAATAATGAAAAGACAGTTAGGGTGTAGTTTTCATGGGGAAAGGCAGGTGTCTACTTGTTTTCAATGAAATGTTTCATATTTAAGACCGTGAGAGCTGTAATTTTGCTATCTGTAATTTTAGCTACAATTATGATCAGTACCATGCTAGAAGATTGGGTACTGAGAGCAAAAAGAGATACCATCCTGTTGTCACAAACTTCTTAAACACTCTAATGAACTTCTCTAGGCTGCACGATTACATGACTGAGTTTGGATACAAACACAAAACTTATAGGGCGCTTAACTTGTTCATAATTTATGTTATCACCACAGATCCTGCAAATGTTGAGTACATCCTCAAAAAAAACTTTGCAAACTATGGCAAGGTAATCAGACTTAAGCAAGAAGGTTATGTTATTAGAAAGTCTCAAAATAGCTTGATTTTTTTTTTCACATGTACATTTGAAGAGAGAATGTTGGCGTAAATCATTTAATTGATTTAAATTAGTAATTGTAATCCTGTATAATTATAGGATTCCCGTATTAAATTCGATTGTAATTACTTTCCTTTTGTTGTATACTTGTACACATAAATACCATCCTAGAAAGAAGAATAAACCACTCAACCCTAATCGTATAGCCGCCCGGCTTTACTCTTTTTATTAAAAAACAAAGAGTATAGCCGAACGGCTATACTGTTAAAAAATACCGACCCGCCTGGCGCTAGCTCACATTTCGCCACGCGTCACAAATAGTATAGCCGAGCGGCTATAGTATTTTTAAATAATAAAAATCGTAATATTAGCATCGTCCAGATAATTCTCTCTTCTTCCTCGCGCGGAGTTTGGGCCTCTTTGGCTGTGTTTCCATACATGGGGAAGAAGACGAAGAAGCCAGAAAAAGGCAAAGAGAAAGCAGCGAAAGTTGAGGAAAAGAAAGCTCGCAGAGAGACCAGAAGCTCTCACCTGAGGATGACATCGATGCCATTTTGGTACTTTCATACTCGAACTATGCATATATATACATATATGTCATTTTGTGCTTGGTAATTAGAGTTATGGATCATTTGAGAACAGGTGAAATAGTTTGTGGGAGTTTTAAACAGTGTTGGAAAAAAATCGGGCTAGGCGGCCGCCTAGGCGCTCGGCGGCCGATTTTTCGCAATCGTTGTCTGTAATTCCCATATGTATGTCATTTTGTGCTTGTTAATTAGAGTTATGGATCATTTGAGAGCAGCTGAAATAGTTTGTGGGAGTTTTAAACTGTGTCAGAAAAATCAGCCTAGGCGGCCGCCTAGGCGGCTAGGCGCTCGGCGGCCGATTTTTCACAATCGTTGTCTGTGATTGCCATATGTATGTCATTTTGTGCTCATGAATTAGAGTTATGGATCATTTGAGAACAACTGAAATAGTTTGTAGGAGTTTTAAACAGTGTTGGAAAAATCGGCCTAGGCGGCTAGGCGCTGGGGCGGCCCATTTTTTGCAATCATTGTCTATGATTCCCACCCAAGATTCCTTTTTTGTTATTTTTTTGAAGATTCTGCTCCCTATTTTCTATCTGATAGTTTATTTTCACCACAGGTATGATGATTGTGGAAATTCATAATTAAGGGTTTAATAATATGTGTTATTTCCAAAATTTCCAACAGACCATATGGCTATCATGGAGGGTGTCAAGTTGGGAGGGTTGTTGATAAAGGATATAGAGTTCTTGGTATTGATTCTCTGAGGGTTATTGATGGTTCAACGTTTTATCATATATACACACCCCGAGTGCTAATCCTGAAGCTACTGTCATGATGCTTGGAAGGCAAGTATACTTGGAAAACATATCATATATACATAATCTTCACTAAAATCTTATACTAATTGCTGCTTAAACCTGCATTTTGGTTTCGTTTCTTGTGCATGTGGTGCGGGTACATAGGGGAAAGGATTCTGCATGACTGATTAGTCCATGGATCAAAAAAGAAAAATTGATCTGGTCACTTATGTTTCCCAAACATAAAGTCAATTAGTGATTACTGGAATATATGTCTCTGAGACATTTGATTAATATTGTAGAGATTGGAACTTAAAATTTTTAAATCTATATAGTTGATGTCATGTTTATTTACCTATCATCACATTTGGTGTTCAAGCAAAACTTTCTGTACTCAGCTTGACTAGATTAGCCTTTCTGTGATTGAATATACGCCTTACTAATAAAACTAAATTAGCTCTAAAAATAATTAGTTAGTTTTTGTTTATTTTGTTAAGAGCGTAATTAGGAAGGAAACTAGTAAGGAGGTGAGGATAACACAACGCAACTGCAAGCACTTTCAGAACTTTTGATCACATGGGCTGCTCTAACTTCATGAAGTCCTTGAGGTAGGCCTTATTTTTCTTTAGTTGTGATGATTTTTTTTGTACATCGATCGCAAAAGAAAGATTTGAAAAATGATTACCAAATTAACGAATGAGGCATTGTGCACAATCATGGCATGGTTAGAAAGAGATACCCACAGAAGGACTGAAAGTGCAGCAGATTAACTAAAGTCAAACTAATTTGGAGATCCTATAATGATGGCTCACTATAAAAGTGAGACTCCTTTGTATTCAAGACAGAAATTACTAATATACACACGTAGGCAAAAAAGAAAAGAAGACGAATAAGATTAGGATATGCTGTTAGCCCTTCTTTCTCAGCCCCTTATAATAATATGGGGAGGCATCTCCTTTCATCTACTTTTTTCCTGCTTCAACTTCATTGCACATTTTCATGGACACAGAGAGTGGAAGAATCTCATATGCTAGGAAAGAATGAGCCCTGGCCCCAACAAAATCCCTGAAAAGCAGCCCTTGATGGATGTTCACAGCATAATCTGTGCCATTTGTTAGCCCTTGATGGATATGCCATTTGTGCTTACTGGTTTATTCCATCTCTTGGAGTCTTTGAGCCCTTATATAACCTGTGCCGGGCCATCATTGAAAAAGTATACTTGAAGAAGCTGTACATACTAGAAGAAGTATACTTGTCAAGTAAGCAAAGCAGTCATAGGGCTCCTCTTTCTTGGCAGGCACTGGTGACTGAAGCAGCTACAAATGTACAATCACTTCCATTGACCTGCCATCTTTCCAGTTATAACTATCTTTTAACTGATTGTATAATATGTTCTTGTATAAACACATTGCTTATTGTATATTCTGTTTCAATTATTATTTAATATATAAAAAAATACATAAAATAATTAATTACTATTTATTAAGTCATTTATGAAGTATAGCCGTGGAGTATAGCCGTTCGGCTATACTTTTAAAATATTCTATTTTGGAGTATAGCCGTTCGGCAGTACGCTTACGCTATTATATTTATCGACTATCGCTGCGCTGCTATACTGATATGATATGCTAATTTTTGGAGTATAGCCGCCCCGGCTATACCTGTAAGATATTATATTTTTGGAGTATAGCCGCCTGGATATGCTTTTAAAATATTTTAGTATAGCCGGGCGGCTATACTGTTAAGCAACTATATTTATCGAGTCTAGCCGTACGGCGATAATACCGTATTACGTATAGCCGCGCGGCTATACTCTTTAAATATATTTCCACATTACACCAACAATAAAAATGCCCTTTGTGAAAATCCCACATCGAAAATCCACACTCCAATGTGTTAAGTGTGATTAACATTGTTGAGTGTGATGATTTGTTAAGTGTGATTAACATTGTAGAGTTGGGGTAATGGGCCTGACTATATGCTCCGCTTTTGATTTGGCTTGGCTAGAAACCCATGTATGCATAACATACAGGAAGTTTTAATCCTGTTATTTGGCAGAAGAATATGTATAGTTATTGCATTTGCTATAATATACCTCAATGGTGACTTACATAAGCACCTGATATGCATGATTTTCAAGTTCACGCATCATTGTTTTACATAAGCACTTGGGATTTTATTTTGTTGCAAACTTAGAAAATCTGCCTCCATTTTAGTGGAGTTTATTTCGCCTGTGTATGTTCCCAATCAAATGTTATTATGATGTGTCAAAATACAGATGATCTGTCCACATTCCAGTTTTCTTTTTCCTTGCAAAAGGAATTGAACCTAAAATCTACAAAAATGACCTCATCTAACACTACTTGAGCTGCATTCATCATTTGGTTTGCTAATTTACTTTTTTTATTAGAAGATGGTGTCTTGCATTTCCCTTTGAAAATATTGCTAAACTTTTTTTTCCCCATTGATGGTTACACAGTTGTTTTTGGGCAAAGGAAGAAAGAAAGGATTTCAATGATGTATGAGAGAGAAAGAGAGAGAGAGAGAGAGAGAGAGACTTATTTTAATGAGATTAATTAGCTGTTATTCTCCTTCAAATACATATCACAATCCTGAATCCTCTAAAACCAAAGCAACTTAAATGGCACCAGAAGGTAAAAACTCTGCATGACTATGTGACTAATTGAAAACAGAATCAACTTATTTCCTCTGAGAACTATCCTCTCAACTGCATATTACTGCTTTGACCCACCTGCTTTTGGAGATGCAGCATTTGCACAGTTGCTGTTGATCAATGGAGGAAATGAAGGAAAGAATGGGAACATTTTCAGCAAGCAATTCTGGTCAATTGCTTGGAAGGCCTTGCAACAAGCAGGGCCTACTACAAATTTACCAGATCGAGGTATAAATTTCCCATGCACACCCTGGAACGTTCTTAAGTGAAGACCAACACTTTGCTATGTCATCCGGGTTCCCTGGCAGCGGCAACCCGGGGATCCCCGGTGGCAATAGGCCTGGGATCGGTGGAAAGAGAGACAATGCGGGTGGGGGTGGTACATGCGCCAGGCCGGTTGCAGCACATGCTGCCATTAGCAGTAGTGAAAATATTGCTTCAACTTTTCTAGACATGGTTATTGGCAAACCTGGAACTCTTACTTTTGCACTATATCAGAAAAGGGTTAGCTAGATTGGCTTTGTTGATGGTTGGAGAGAAGAGGGTAAGGATTTATATAAGAGCAATGAGCCTGAGCTAAGTTGAAGACTTTGATGCTCAGGTAACTGGGTTACAAATGGAATTAAATTGTATTTAGTTATAGTGCAGTTTTTATTTTATTTTAATGAGCATTATTAAGTAACATTATAACTGTTTGCCATAGTGTTTCTGATCTGAGACCATATGAGCTTCAAAAGTTATAACGACCCTGCAAAAGTTTATTTCAATTAATTCTCTATTTAGTTTGACTCCAACACTACAAGCTCCTGCTTTACTTTTGGCCACGTTGTGGGAGCATATATTTTCGTCTCCAATCAGGGCACGCCACGTGGAAAAGAAGATTATCTCTTAAATTAATTAATTAAACCAGTTTATCTGGCTAATTAATTAATTGGGATAAATATCTTAATTAATATGATATTATCTTTATTTAAAGAGATAATATCATTAATTCAGATATTATCCTAATAAAGAGAAGATAATATCATTAATTCAGATATTATCCTAATAAAGAGAAGAAACCCTAGCCCCGAGGCTCCTATAAATAGACGACCTCATTCATCATTCAAGGTACTTCAGAAAACCTACTCCTAATACCCGAGAAAAATACTCGAAGTTCTCTCTCCCTCTCCCCTCTCCATATTTTCTCCACACGGCTCCGGCCACCACACACGGCTCTGGCCACCCGGTTTACACCCTACATACAACTCCGTACCCTTTGCTTAGCAATTGTTTTCCTACAAACACTCGCACTAACTTAGGCATCGGAGGGCCTTTGGCCAACACCCCCCGAGTGTGGTCTATTTACTCCAATTTTTTTTTACAGGAATCGAGGAGGAGAGAGAAGGAAGATCGAAGGTTGAAGGATCTAGAAGTGAATATTCTCCCGTGAGATTATTTGCACAAACACACATCACAAGCGTTAATGCTCTCACCAAAATGGACTAAAACCCTTCAGTTTGGGACGCTGATACTTGTCATGCATGATGTTGAAGAATACACGAGTCCCACATCGGAAACTTAACAAAATAGAAAGTCCCATATAATAAATGGTTCCACTCCTAATAATATCGAGGCCTTTTGTATAAAACCTCACACCTGCTAAACAAGTGGTTAAGTTGGAGACAATATCGATATTGCTAGTGGTGGGCCAAGGGTCCATCCCTCTGAAATCTTAACACATGATGCATGGCTTTGGTGCAGGGGAAAAGAGATTTTTTTTTTTTTTTTTTTTTTGAAAAGGATCCTAGGTATATAAAGAGTATAGCCGGCGGCTCTCTAGGACTCCGTAGTAAAAGCTTGTCAGGGTGTAGTTCAGGTCAAATGGAGTCACTGAAGCTGTCAACAAATGATTTTTCAGGTCCACTGGTGTTTTCGTGTGATGAAGCGTGTTTACTTAATTGAACCGCAGCTCTATCACTATGCAAGCATGGTTGATATGCTTAGTCGTGCCGGGTTGATATGCTTATAAGAAGCATGCCAATGAAGCCAGATACATTTGTTTTGGGTGCATTGCTCGGAGGCTGTCAAATACATGGAAAGGTAGAGTTAGGAGAAAGGGTGGCGCAATATTTAATTGATTTGGAACCTCTGAACCATGCTTTTTATGTGAACTGGTGTGATATATATGTCAAAGCTAGTAGATTTGATGACGTAAAGAGAATCAAATCCTTAATGAAAGAAACAGGGATAAAAAAGGAGGTCCCTGGCTGTGGATGATTGAAATCGATGGGGTTCTTCTTGAATTCTCTGTGACAGGATGACCAGATGTAAATTGTAATGGAGGAAGTATTATTGGTCTTGTATCAGTTGAATAACGATATCTAGACAGAAAGGCATGTGCTTTACAGAATCACTCTAATGAGAATCATGAAAAGATTTAGGGTGTAGTTTTCATGACGAAAGGCAGGTGTCTACTTGTTTTCAATGAAATGTTTCATATGTAAGACCATGAGAGCTGTAATTTTTCGATCTGAGAAGTTAAGCACCGTCATCAAGCAAGCACCCGTAAGCAATTTGTTTTTTCAAATTGAATCTTCTGTTGTCTAGGAAATGAGCCTTATATATAGTGAAGTATGGTTTACGTCCTGGTACTTTAAAGGGTGAATTGTTCGGAGTTCTACTAGAGCGAGGAATTCATGGGTTGAAAGATTCTGAGTTGGCGAAGTCATTGCAAGTAATTCTCTTGAAAATATTGCTATCATAATCTCTCATGTGATATTACACTTGAATTAGTGATGGACTTTGTTTTTGTTTGGTAGATTTCTAAATTGAACCTTTCCAGTGGAATAGAGGAACTAGAGTGTTTAATTGGTTCAATTCTTTCAAGTGATATTACATTGTTTGAAAAGATTTTATCATCCACATATCGTGTGCGCACTAATTCTTCTGAAAAGAAAGTGGAGGAATCTCAATTAGATACCGAAGACTCTGGAGTAGTTAATGATAACCTCGGTGACAGTGGTACATGTAGCAGTGATGATGATTCTGGGTGCAATTCAGGAAATTCCAAAATGAAAAAGTTGACTTATATGTGTTGGCGCGACTTGTGGATATTGACTTACTTTCCTTACACACCAAGAATTCCTATTATAATTGTAATTGATTTACTTTAATTCCTGATTTCCTACTGCAAATAGATTTAGGAATTTATTATTTACTTGCCCATTCAGGTTTCGTTATATTATAAATATGACCTCCTACAAGGAAAAGAATACACAGAAAATTCCCACAAACAAATATTCTCTCATAGTTTTCATATTTTAGCATGGTATCAGAGCCTAGTTCTTGGAATTGCTGACTCTAGTTTCAAACCCCCGCCGCTGCTATGGGGGTTGATGATTTTTTCAACCCTCATGGAGGTAGCACCACCGACTCCTTCTCTCATTCTCCACCAATCATCGTTGAGTTGAGTGCCCAGATGGCTCCGCTCCTACAGATGCAGACTTTGACCCCGAACCTGATCCAGAATCAGGATCCTCTTTTGACGACCCCAACCCCGACTCCGACTATGACGACGACGACCCCGACCCCGACTCCGAAGACGAACCCGACCCCCACTCCGATGATGACCCCAACCCCGAATTTGTCTCTGATTCAGACCCTGATCCCAATTTCGACTCCGACTCCGGCCCCGACTCAGGCTCAGATTCCGATCCCAATTCCTACTCAACCTGTATCCTATGCATCTTCCGCTGCACAGATTATGACTTCTAGACTAACGACCCCGACACATGGACCAGATTGCGCATATTGTGGTGATCCGAGACACACTTGTGAGACTTGTTTTAAATCGCATGGCTACCCCAATTGGTGGGCTACTCTTATAGATCGAGGACAATGCAATATGACCAGTAATGGTACTGGTTATGGATTCCATACTTCCGATAAGATTGCTTCTAAGAGCTGGATAATTGATTCCGGTGCAACTGATCATATGACGTTTGATCCTGATGATTTTCTGAATACTACACAACCTCGACGAACCTGTATTGCAAATGCCAATGGTGTTACTTATCCTGTGACAGGGGCTGGCACTGTTGCACTCTCATCCTCTCTCACACTGTCTAATACTTTACTTGTTCCATCTTTATCCACTAAATTGTTGTCAGTTAGTCAGCTTACTGAACAATTGAATTGTTGTGTACTCATTTACCCGAGTTTTTGTTTGCTTTAGGATATTCACACTAAGGAGATTCTTGGTCGTGGTACTAGAGAGAGGGGGGCTATATTATGTCGATGACTTCAGTCCCGACATGGCTAACAGCGTGACACATCCCTTTGATAGCAAACAAAAGCAAATCTGGTTGTGGCACCGTCGATTGGGACATCCGTCTTTTAGTTATATGAAGCATCTTACACCAGATTTATTCTCAGGTTTCAAGGACTCTGACTTCACATGTGATACTTGTATTTTGGCCACGAGTCACCGTGTGCCCTACCCATTGAGTATGAACAAGTGTACTACTCCATTTACGTTAATTCACTCTGATGTCTGGGGACCTTCTCCTATGACTGCTCCTTCAAGTGTTCGATGGTTTGTCACATTCATCGATGATTGTACACGGATGACATGGCTTTATTTGCTGAAGCATAAAAACGAAGTGTTTTCCTGTTTTCAGTCCTTCCACAAACAGATGAAAACTCAGTTTAATGCTCAAATCCAGATTCTTTGCTCAGACAATGGTGGAGAATTTGTCAATCATGACTTTCAGACTTACTTCCAACAACATGGAATTATCCATGAGACGACTTGTCCTCAGACACCACAACAAAACGGTGTTGCTGAATGAAAGAATCGACATCTTCTTGAAACCGCCCGAGCACTTCTGATTGGCGCTCATGTTCTTCGCCATCACTGGGATGATGCTATTGTCACCGCAGTTCATCTAATCAACCGCATGCCTTCTAGTGTATTGACCTTTAAAACTCCCTTACAGGTGCTTACACAACATAGACCTCTGCCTTGTTTTGGTACTCACACCCCGAATCTTTGGATGTGTGGCTTTCATTCATCTCCACAAAAATCAACGTAGCAAACTTGATCCATGTGCGCTTCGTTGTGTTTTTGTGGGTTATGCCACTCATCAGAAAGGCTACCGCTGTTATCACCCTCCTACCCAACGAACCTATGTCACTTTTGGATGTGACCTTTCTGGAATTTGAGCTGTTTTTCCATGACCCATCATCCAATTCTACAGTTCAGAGGGAGATACGAAGTGAAGAGCAGAATTGGAGCAACTTGGAAAATATCTAACTCAACAGTACCAACAGACCAATCTCTTGAGAATATTCTTGAGGTAACTACTCCTACTAGACTTGTGCATTTAGATGATAAAACTAGTGGATATCAATTACCTTTCAGGCAAAATCGTGGGAAGCCACCAAACCGTTATTCACCTGATATTGGCAAGACATCCAAGTATCCAATTGCAAATCATGTATCCACTGAGAAGCTGTCTGAACCACTCAAGGCTTTTGTGCATCAGTTGTCTGCTATCCATATTCCAACCAAGGTCTCTGAAGCATTGAAAGATCCTAAGTGGGTCCAAACTATAAAAGAGGAGATGAAGGCCCTTGAGAAAAATCAGACTTGGACATTGGAGACTATACCCCGAGGAAAAAAGACTATCGGATGTAGATGGGTGTTTACTATAAAACACAATGCAGATGGATCTATCGAGCGATACAAGGCAAGACTTATGGCAAAAGGGTACACACAGACCTATGGTATAGACTATGAAGAAACTTTTGCTCCAGTTGCAAAGTTAAACACCGTCAGAGTCTTATTGTCCCTTGCAACTAATTTGGATTGGCCACTACACCAATTTGATGTAAAGAATGCTTTTCTACATGGCGAACTCACGAAGGAGGTGTACATGGACATTCCTCCTGGATATAATACTACTCAGACTGGAACAGTTTGCAGGTTACGAAAAGCATTGTATGGATTGAAACAGTCACCACGTGTATGGTTTGGACGGTTCACCATGGCAATGAAGAACAATTGTTTCAAACAGTGCAACTCAGATCATACTCTATTCTTGAAACATCGAAAAGGGAAGGTAACAGCATTAATAATCTATGTTGATGATATGATTATTACTGGGAATGATAAACAGGAAATATCACAGCTACAAGACTATCTGTCTACGGAGTTTGAGATGAAGGATCTAGGTGGACTCAAGTATTTCTTGGGAATTGAGGTGGCTCGATCGCAGCAAGGCATATTTCTCTCTCAAAGGAAATATGTCTTAGACTTGTTGATAGACACAGGAATGCTAGATTGTAAACCTGTGGATACTCCTATTGTTCAGAATCATCATCTTGGAGAATATCCGGATCAAGTTCCAACTAACAAAGAAAGATACCAAAGGTTAGTGGGAAGATTGATCTATTTGTCACATACTCGACCAGACATTGCTTATGCGGTGAGCTTTGTCAGTCAATTTATGCACTCTCCAAGTGAAGACCATATGAATGCAGTTCTTCGGATACTTAGATATTTGAAGTCTGCACCTGGAAAAGGACTTATGTTCTCAAAGCATGGTCATCTAAATATTGATGGTTATTCAGATGCAGATTGGGCAGGTAATGTAACAGATAGAAAATCCACATCGGGTTACTTCACATTTGTGGGAGGTAATTTGGTGACATGGAGAAGCAATAAACAGAATGTAGTAGCTTTATCCAGTGCAGAAGCCGAGTTCAGAGGCATGACTACAGGGATTTGTGAACTTCTTTGGTTAAGAAAGTTGCTTACTGAACTTGGGTATAAACCTACATCCACAATGAATCTCTTTTGTGACAACAAGGCTGCTATAGCCATTGCACAGAATTCGGTTCAGCATGATCGTACTAAACATGTTGAGGTGGATCGACACTTCATCAAACAAAAGCTTGAGGCTAAAGTGTTTCAGTTTCCTTTTGTGAAATCCGAGGATCAATTGGCGGATATTTTGACAAAAGCGATTTCCAGTAAAGCATTCCACAATTCACTAGATCAGTTGGGCATTGGCGACATCTATGCACCAACGTGAGGGGGAGTGTTGGCGTGACTTGTGAATATTGACTTACTTTCCTTACACACCAAAAATTCCTATTATAATTGTAATTGATTTACTTTAATTCCTGATTTCCTACTGCAAATAGATTTAGGAATTTATTATTTACTTGCCCATTCAGGTTTCCTTGTATTATAAATATGACCTCCTACAAGGAAAAGAATACACAGAAAATTCGCACAAACAAATATTCTCTCATAGTTTTCATATTTTAGCAATATGAACCATGGCAAAAGTAAAGATAACGTGTTGATAGTATACACCAAAATTGATGAGAGCCATCCAGGAGAAGTATCGTTGTCAGGACTGATGGAAGGCGAATATTCAGATTTAAGCATTGAAGAAAAGTTGAGCGCAATAGTAGCTCCAATTGATCTTCTTCATGCAGGTTCTAGTTTCATAATGGAGGTAACATATAGAATCTTTGCATGGACATTGAAACCTTTTCTTTGTTTTTATTTTTTCCCACTACTATGAGGTTGCCCTATTAAATAGAACGTGATCAGTCATTTGTAAGATAATATCATCTGAATGGGGCAAGCTGCATTATATATGTAAATACTTTGACAGTAAATATTATTTGAATATTCAATGAGATTCAAGTAGCCGTAATTATAATGGTGGTTAACAAGTTTAACATTTTTAAACCTTGATATTATACGACTTTTACTTTTGTATTTTCTGTATCCTTGATATTTTAAATAATAAAAAAACTGCTAAAAAAAGTTTACTTTTTTTAATATAGGCCCATTTTAATACAATGTTTAAGCCCATTTTACAAAACCCAACCCGTTAGTTATATTAAAATTAGGTTATATGTCTTCTTCTTCCCAGCGCAGCCTGCACTCCTCGCTCTTTCGACTTCATCTCTCTTTCTCGGTCTTTCTTCATGCAGCGCCTCAGTGCCACCTTAAGCGTCGACGCCTCAACGGCAAAACGCCAGCCCAGACCAGCCTAGGCGGGCTAGGCGGGCGCTAGGCGGCCTAGGCGGGGGCTAGGCGGGCGCTAGGCGGCCTAGGCGGGGGCTAGGCGGGCGCTAGGCGGCCTAGGCGGGGGCTAGGCGGCCCAGGCGGCGCCCAACTCCCTGGCGGCTACTCCTTACGATTAGGATGAAATCGCAGCGGTGGCCTCCCGCCTAGCACCTTGAATGTATCGGTTTGAAATGCTGATCAAAGCTATGCCCCTTGCATAGGAAATTGACTTCCGAAAGATGGCTCTCTCCGGCACGTAAACACATGTTATGCTATCACTTCCATAGTAAATATAAAATTAACCTGCCTTGAATTACAAAAAACAAGTTGAAATCCAATAGCTGTTAATTGAAGCAGTTTCCCAAATAATTGATGGCCTCATTCTCATTTCATCCATCTCTCTGCATAATTTCATTTTGATGCTTCTAAAACAAATTAAAGCATGGAGTGGAGTTTGTCACATTCTGTTCTCACATGGCTCCTGGTAATATCCATAACACCAGGGCAGCCACAGAGGGCCATAGTGAGCTCAAACTCATTTTTCAGCATTTCAATAACCCCGTCTCACGCCGCGTTCTCCGTTTGCTGCAAGGCCATAGATTACAGGCCTTCCAACCTGCAGCAACATTAGCCTGTATTTCAATAAGAAAAAGAAGGGCAGCTTTGAAGGCTCGGATAAGGAGGAGAAAAATCTAGCAGCAGAATCAGCCCTGGCCCCAACAAAATCCTTGAAAAGCAGCCCTTGATGGATGTTCACAGCATAACCCTCAGTATATGCCATTTGTGTTTACTGGTTTATTCCATCTCTTGGAGTCTTTGAGCCCTTATATAACTCGTGCCGCTCCATCATTGAAACACAAGCAGGAGCATCTATACATACTAGAAGAAGTATACTTGTCAAATAAGCAAAGCAGTCATAGGGTTCCTCTTTCTTGGCAGGCACTGGTGACTGATGGAGCTACAAATGTACAATCACTTTCATTGACCTGCCAAAGAAGAGTTGCCCTACGATTGCTTTGGCTTAATGAAATTTGCAGCCTGTCTGATCATGCAGTAGAGCCCTGCCATGCAAAACATAGGCTAGCCAAGGATATACGTAGGTTTTGTCATATTTGAAAATAATGGTAGGGGTAGAGCTATAATACTGAAGTTATTTTTGTTGTACAAAGTTGTTCTGCTTTGTAACTAAGCAAGGGAAATAGTGTGATTTTAAATAGGTGGAATGGAAGGTGGAAGCCATATATACAAGCAATTACTAATTTGTTTCATTTTCTTCATGTCTGTTCTTACAAAGTCTGAATTCAGTCTCCGCCAGCCGAAGAGGTTATGCTAATCTTTTATTTTGCTTTTGTTTTTTTATCAAGTCATCCCACACTTTGTTCACCATTTTTTGAAAATGATTTTGAAAAAAATATTGAGTTTGGACCTTCACTCTCAGTTCTAGTGTAGTAGTATGTGTATATATATTGCACCGTTCTAAATGAGTTATTAAGATATAACCTCACGGACAAAGCCATGAGAATTGTTTCAGTTTTCAGATTTCTAAGCATTGCAACCATTACTACCATTAGCTTATGCAATGGAAATTTGGGTGTGGCTTGTAAACAAAATGAGAGACAAGCACTTCTAATTTTCAAGCAAGATCTTAAGGATCCTTCAAATAGGCTTTTATCTTGGGTTGGTGAGGGAGATTGTTGCAATTGGACTGGAGTTGTCTGCGACAATTTAACCGGTCATGTCCCTGAGCTGCACCTTGGAAATTATTATTCAGATGAGTATCTGAATCACAGTTTGTATCAAGAAAGCTCTTTGGGTGGCAAGGTAAATACTTCTCTACTAAATTTAAAGCATCTGAGCTACATGGATATCCAAGCAACAATGATTTTTGAGGAATACAGATTCCTAGCTTCTTAGGTTCTCTTAAAAGTTTAAGATATCTTAACCTCTCAGACTCAAAGTTCGCTGGAATAATTCTGCATCCATTGTCAATCTTGACTTGTCTGCTAATCAAATTGAAGGGAAAATGCCAAACTCATTGGGAAATCTTTGTAAGTTGGCGGTTCTTGATCTGTCAAGGAACTATTTCAATGGAAGCGTATCAGAAATATTGGGAAGCTTGTCAGGGTGTAGTTCAGGTCAAATGGAGTCACTGAAGCTGTCAACAAATGATTTTTCAGGTCTACTGGTGTTTTCGTGTGATGAAGCGTGTTTACTTAATTGAACCGCAGCTCTATCACTATGCAAACATGGTTGATATGCTTAGTCGTGCCGGGTTGATATGCTTATAAGAAGCATGCCAATGAAGCCAGATACATTTGTTTTGGGTGCATTGCTCGGAGGCTGTCAAATACATGGAAAGGTCGAGTTAGGAGAAAGGGTGGCGCAATATTTAATTGATTTGGAACCTCTGAACCATGCTTTTTATGTGAACTTGTGTGATATATATGTCAAAGCTAGTAGATTTGATGACGTAAAGAGAATCAAATCCTTAATGAAAGAAACAGGGATAAAAAAGGAGGTCCCGGGCTGTAGCATGATTGAAATCGATGGGGTTCTTCTTGAATTCTCTGTGACAGAAAGGCATGTGCTTTACAGAATCACTCTAATGAGAATAATGAAAAGACAGTTAGGTTGTAGTTTTCATGAGGAAAGGCAGGTGTCTACTTGTTCTCAATGAAATGTTTCATATGTAAGACCATGAGAGCTGTAATTTTGCTATCTGAGAAGTTAAGCACCGTCATCAAGCAAGCACCCTTATGGAATGAATTCACTTGCTGGAAGAAATTCCTCGAGGTATGCTCTAATATTCACTCTGTGCTCGACTTTTGTCTTCAGTGTCATGGATTTTCTTTCCACTCCGATACCGCCCATAGCATTAAGTTTAGCTACAATTATGATCAGTCCCATGCTAGAAGATTGGGTACTGAGAGCAAAAAGAGATACCATCCTGTTGTCACAAACTTCTTAAACACTCTAATGAACTTCTCTAGGCTGCACGATTACATGACTGAGTTTGGATACAAACACAAAACTTATAGGGCCCTTAACTTGTTCATAAATTATGTTATCACCACAGATCCAGCAAATGTTGAGTACATCCTCAAAAAAAAAATTTGCAAACTATGGCACGGTAATCAGACTTAAAAAAGAAATTTATGTTATTAGAAAGTCTCAAAATAGCTTGATATATTTTTTCACATGTACATTTGAAGAGAGAATGTTGGCTTAAATCATTTAATTGATTTAAATTAGGAATTGTAATCCGTATAATTATAGGATTCCAGTATTAGATGGGATTGTAATTGCTTTCCTTTTGTTGCATACTGTACACATAAATACCATCCTAGAAAGAAAAATAAACCACTCAACCCTAATAGTATAGCCGCGCGGCTTTACTCTTTTTATTAAAAAAAAAAAAACCGATTCCAAAAAAAAAAACCGACCCGCCTGGCGTTGGCTCACATTTTGCCGCGCGTCACAGATAGTATAGCCGACCGGCTACACTATTTTTAAATAATAAAAATCGTAATATTAGCGTCGTCCAGATAATTCTTTCTTCTTCCTCGCGCCAAGTCGGGGCCTCTTTGGCATTGTTTCCAGACATGCGGAAGAAGACGAAGAAGCCAGGAAAAGGCAAAGAGAAAGCAGCGAAGCTGAGGAAAAGAGAGCTCGCAGAGAGACCAGAAGCTCTCACCTGAGGATGACATCGATGCCATTTTGGTAATTTCATACTTGAACTATGCATATATATATATATATATACATATATGTCATTTTGTGCTTGGTAATTAGAGTTATGAATCATTTGAGAACAGCTGAAATAGTTTGTGGGAGTTTTAAACAGAGTTGGAAAAAAATCGGGCTAGGCGGCCGCCTAGGCGCTCGGCGGCCGATTTTTCGCAATCGTTGTCTGTGATTCCCATATGTATGTCATTTTGTGCTTGTTAATTAGAGTTATGGATCATTTGAGAGGAGCTGAAATAGTTTGTGGGAGTTTTAAATAGTGTTGGAAAAATCTGCCTAGGCGGCCGCCTAGGCAACTAGGCGCTCGGCGGCCTATTTTTCGCAATCTTTGTCTGTGATTCCCATATGTATGTCATTTTGTTCTCGTTAATTAGAGTTATGGATCATTTGAGAACAACTGAAATAGTTTGTAGGAGTTTTAAACCGTGTTGGAAAAATCGGCCTAGGCGGCGACTAGGCTCTGGGCGGCCCATTTTTTTCAATCGTTGTCTGTGATTCCCACCCAAGATTCCTTTTTTGTTATTGTTTTCTATCTGATAGTTTATTTGCACCAAAGGTATGATGATTGTGGAAATTCAGAATTCCCATCTAGATTCATTGCAAGAATTTCCTAAACTGTATGTATTTTGCAAAATTTCCAAAATTTAAGGCTTTAATAATATATGTTATTTCCAAAATTTCCAACAGACCATATGGCACTATCATGGAGGGTGTCAAGTTGGGAGGGTTGTTGATA
Source organism: Prunus persica (assembly GCF_000346465.2). Classification (NCBI taxonomy): domain Eukaryota; kingdom Viridiplantae; phylum Streptophyta; class Magnoliopsida; order Rosales; family Rosaceae; genus Prunus; species Prunus persica. The sequence goes on from NC_034011.1 coordinate 1,440,220, forward strand.
AAGGATATGGAGTTCTTGGTATTGATTCTCTAAGGGTTGTTGATGGTTCAACGTTTTATCACACCCCGGGTGCTAATCCTGAAGCTACTGTCATGATGCTTGGAAGGCAAGTATGCATAATCTTCACGAAAATCTTATACTAATTGCTGCTTAAACCTGCATTTTGGTTTCGTTTGTTGTGCATGTGGTGCAGGTACATGGGGCAAAGGATTCTGCATGACAGATTAGTCCATGGATCAAAAAAGAAAAATTGATCTGGTCACTTATGTTTCCTAAAATTTTAAAATCTATATAGTTGATGTCATGTTTATTTACCTATCATCACATTTGGTGTTCAATTGATCAGATCTGGTATGGTTCAAGCAAAACTTTCTGTACTCAGCTTGACTAGATTAGCCTTTCTGTGATTGAATATACACCTTACTAATAAAACTAAATTAGCTCTAAAAATAATTAGTTAGTTTTTGTTTATTTTGTTAAGAGCGTAATTAGGAAGGAAACTGGTAAGGAGGTGAGGATGACACAATGTTAGAATTCATAGTGTTTGGATATGTTTTGGGAGAAAAGCTGAGAGAACGTTGCTCTCTGTGTAAAACCAGAAGAAAAAATTGAATGAATTGAAATCTGTTGTATATCTTTTTTTTCATTACCAGCAGCCAAGGGATATATTCGTTTGAGGAGAGAGAAGAGAGATTCTTCTCTAACTGCCTCAATACAAAACTCAATCCTAGCCATTGAACTATCATCCTATGAGATGATTACACTTGTCTCAATCTAGCACCACACTTAAGAAACCACTTGGCCTTAATCCAATGGTCCTTATTACAAACAATAGAAAAAGCTTTTAAACTAAAAATAAGAGAAAACGGAACCATTCAAACTAAGTGGAATGGCAGGAAGCATTTTCAGCTTAGCTCAAAGGGTTACACACCAACACTCCCTTCTAACCCTTTGACTGATTTAACTCCAAGTAGGTTTCTGAGATACACAAAACGATCCTTGGATAAAGCCTTGGTTAGAATGTCTGCAATTTGATCTTCAGATTTGCAGTAGATTAGCTCAATCTCCTTTGCTTGAATAGCTTCACGAATGAAGTGAAACTTTCTACTGATATGTCTGGTTTTCTGGTGGAAAACTGGATTCTTAGCCATTGCTATGGCAGAGGTGTTATCACACAAAATTGGTGTACCTTCCACTTGCTCTTCACCAAAGTCTTCAAGAACAAACCTTAGCCACTTAGCCTGTGATGTTGCTTCAGCAGCACTGACGTATTCTGCCTCTGCAGTAGACAAAGCTACCGTATTTTGCTTAATGGAAGCCCATGAGAACATACCAGAACCTAGTGTAAATGCATAGCCTGAGGTGCTTCTTCTATCATCTTCACTTCCTGCCCAGTCACTGTCACAATACCCTATCAACATGGCTGACTTCCCTTTTATGAACTCAATTCCAAAATCCAGTGTGCCTTGGATGTACCTCAATACCCTCTTAGCTGTTCCCATGTGTTTTCTGGTAGGATTGTGCATGAACCTAGCAAGCAAGCCAGAAGCAAACATTATGTCTGGTCTTGTAGCTGTCAAGTAGAGCAGACTACCAACAATCTGTCTATACTCATTCTCATTTGCTGCCTCACTCCCATCTTCCTTGCACAGCCTCTCACTTGCAACTAGTGGAGTTACCACAGATTTGCAGTCCTTTAGACCAAACTTCTCAATTACTTTCATTGCATATTTCTTCTGATGAAGAAATATGAATTTATCAGTCTGCACAACTCCCATGCCAAGAAAGTGATACAGCAGCCCGAGATCAGTCATCTCATAGTGTTTCATCATGTCATTTTTGAATTCTTCAAGCATTTCTCCACAACTCCCAGTATAAACAATATCATCCACGTAGAGAGAGACAATGAGAATACCTGAGCCTTCATCAGTTTTAATATATAGTGTAGCTTCACTTGGACTTTTCTTAAAACCAGCATTGTTGAAATAGGAATCAATCTCATCATACCATGCCCTTGGGGCTTGTTTTAATCCATACAAGGCCTTGTTCAGCTTATACACTTTGATTTCTTCATTCTTTTTCTCAAAACCCTGTGGCTGCTCCACATATACTTCTTCTTTTAGAACTCCATTCAGGAATGCAGACTTGACATCCAGTTGGTATAAATGCCATTCCTTTTGTGCAGCCAGAGCAATCAAAGTTCTAATGGTGTCTAGTCTTGCTACAGGAGCAAATGTTTCATTGTAGTCTATTCCAGGTTTCTGTGAGTAGCCCTTTGCCACTAATCTGGCCTTGTTCTTCTGCACAGATCCATCAAGATTAAGTTTCGTCTTGTAGACCCATTTGACACCAATGATTGGTTTACCAAATGGTCTGTCCACTAGTGTCCATGTGTTATTTTTTTCAATCATCTCCAGTTCAGCCTTCATTGCATTTCTCCATGACTCATCAAGGTTTGCATCTTCAAAGTTCTCAGGTTCAACAATGCACATGTTACACTGAGCCATGATTTCATTTACACTTCTCCATTTCTTTGGTGTGTGGTCAATGGCTTGTGAGCTTCCACTTATTCTCTCTTCTTGCAGGATAGTGTTTTCACTCATTTGAGTTGATGCATCAAAGTCTTGACTTGGTTCATCCTGCACTGTGGTTCCTGCATCCATTTGCAGTGGTGTGTCCAAGTCTGGACTTGGTTCACAGTTCTGATTTTCTGCAGGCATAGAAACTGTTATTTCTCCCTTTTGTTCATTTTCCCACTTCCATAAACCATCCTCATCAAAGTGCACATCTCTGGACAGAATTATCTTCCTAGAGCTTGGATCAAATATCCTGTAACCTTTTTCACACAGGCCATAGCCTACAAGAATACATTTGTGACTGTTCTCCTCAAGTTTGTGCCTTAGTGCTGAAGGAATTAGCACATGACAGGGTGATCCAAAGATCTTTAAGTGAGCAATTCCTGGTTTTCTCCCAGTGTAGGCTTCAAAAGGTGTTACTTTGTTTAGAGCCTTAGTAGGACATCTATTTAATAGATAAACTGCAGTGTTTACAGCCTCTGCCCAAAATTCATAGGGAATACTCTTTTCATGCAGCATGGACTTTGCCATTTCAACTACTGTCCTATTCTTTCTCTCTGCTACTCCATTCTGCTGAGGAGAGTATGCCACTGTTAATTGCCTTTGAATGCCAACCTCTGCACAGAAACTGTTGAATTCATTTGACAGAAACTCCCCACCCCTGTCACTTCTCAAGCCTTTTATCTTATACCCACTCTGCAGCTCTGTCATGGCTTTAAATTTTCTAAAACACTCCAATGCACTTGACTTGTTTCTAATAAAATACACCCATGACATTCTAGTGTAGTCATCAGTGAATAGCAGGAAGTATTTATTTCCTGATATTGAATCTGTTTTCATTGGTCCACAGATATCTGTGTGGACTAATTCCAAAGGATGTGATGCTCTCCAAGTAGATTCCAAAGGGAAAGAGTCTCTGTGCTGCTTTCCTAACATGCAGCCTTCACAAACCACAGAGACTTGCTCCAAATGAGGCAGGCCATGAACCATGCCCTGATTTTCAAGCAGTTTCAAACTTCTCTCATTTAAGTGTCCTAGCCTTTTATGCCATGTCTGCAGGCAGTGAGAAACACTTGCTTTTAAAGCCAACTCACTTGCAGGCATCATTGTAAGTGGAAAACATCTGTTATTGGTCATTTGAACCCTCACAATCATGTTTCCTAGTGACTGATCATCATATACATTCACCATATTCTCTCCAAACACAAGATAATAACCATGCTCCATCATTTGCCCAACACTAAGTAGATTTTCTTCCAGACCAGGTACAAGCATTACCTCTTGAATGTGCTTCTTTCCCAGCTTGGTTTGTATTACTAGAGTTCCTTTCCCTGCCACTGGAACTACCTCTCCAGTTCCCATCTTGACTTTAGAAGTCAAATTCCTCTGAATATTCACTAAGAGTCCCTCATCTCCTGTCATGTGATTGCTACACCCACTGTCAATATACCAAGAGTGATTGATCTTGACATCAGTTGCAGCATTACAAACATAGAACAAGGTGTCAGTTTCTTCCATCTCATTTGCATAGTTCACTCTATGTGAATTTCGATTTCCATTACAATCTCGGACCATGTGTCCAAACTTTCCACATCCATGACATTTAGGTTTGCCTTCAAACCAGCACTTTCCATAATGCAGTTTAGTACAATGTTTACAGGCTGTGTTGTTACCATCATTAGGCTTCCAATGATTTTGAAAGTCTTGAGTACCAGAAGTACTTTTCTGAAAATTCTGATTTCCAGAAAAACTCACACTCTTAGGCTTCTTGTCTTCCACATTCAGACTAGCAAAAGCACTTTCTGAAGAATCCTCAGTGTGCCTATCCAATCTGAGCTCAAAGCTCTTCAAGGAGGCAACCACTTCTTGAACTTCCAGAGTTTCTAGATCCTTAGAGTGCTCTATCACAGAGCATATAGAGTCATATGACTTTGGCAGACTAAACAATAGCTTCTGCACAATTCTCTCCCTAGATAGCTCCTCACCATAACTTTTCATTTGATTCATCATATTAAACAATCTAACCAGATAGATAGACAGAGATTCACTATCCTTCATGCGAGCATATTCAAATTCCCTACGCAACCCTTGCAATTTAACATTTCGTACCTGTTTATCTCCTCTGAATTCCAATTTCAGAAGATCCCAAGCTCCCTTCGAGGTCTCCTCATTCACAATCCTTGGAAATAGCTGATCTGAAACTGCACTTTGAATGAATCCAAGTGCACGAGCATCCTTCATCAGAATCTGAGCCACCATGGACTTCTCAGTTTCTGCAGCCTCTTCTTTTTCTTTCTTCATGCCTGAGTCATCTAGCCCATTCTCGACCAGATCCCACAAACCGTGCGATTTCAAAATAGTTTTCATTCGAATACTCCAGAATTCGTAGTTTTCTCCATTGAAAACTGGTGTTCGAAGCTCAGCTGCTCCAGATCCTGCCATATGAGACATCTTGATGCAAGAACTCGCAACTTCGATCTCCAAATCAGCTCAACGATAGCTCAGATCGAGCTCGATTTACTGTTCACAGCTCACGCCCAGCTCAATCAGATCGAAACCTGGCTCTGAGGCCATGTTAGAATTCATAGTGTTTGGATATGTTTTGGGAGAAAAGCTGAGAGAACGTTGCTCTCTGTGTAAAACCAGAAGAAAAAATTGAATGAATTGAAATCTGTTGTATATCTTTTTTTTCATTACCAGCAGCCAAGGGATATATTCGTTTGAGGAGAGAGAAGAGAGATTCTTCTCTAACTGCCTCAATACAAAACTCAATCCTAGCCATTGAACTATCATCCTATGAGATGATTACACTTGTCTCAATCTAGCACCACACTTAAGAAACCACTTGGCCTTAATCCAATGGTCCTTATTACAAACAATAGAAAAAGCTTTTAAACTAAAAATAAGAGAAAACGGAACCATTCAAACTAAGTGGAATGGCAGGAAGCATTTTCAGCTTAGCTCAAAGGGTTACACACCAACAACTGCAAGCACTTTCAGAACTTTTGATCACATGGGCTGCTCTAACTTCATGAAGTCCTTCAGGTAGGCCTTATTTTTCTTTAGTTGTGATGATTTTTTTGTACATCGTTCGCAAAAGAAAGATTTGAAAATGATTACCAAATTAACGAATGAGGCATTGCGCACAATCATGGCATGGTTAGAAAGAGATACCCACAGAAGGACTGAAGGTGCAGCAGATTTACTAATTTGGAGATCCTATAATGATGGCTCACTATAAAAGTGAGACTCTTTTGTATTCAAGACATAAATTACTAATATACACACGTAGGCAAAAAAGAAAAGAAGACGAATAAGATTAGGATATGCTGTTAGTCCTTCTTTCTCAGCCCCTTATAATAATATGGGGAGGCATCTCCTTTCATCTACTTTTTTCCTGCTTCAACTTCATTGCACATTTTTATGTACACAGAGAGTGGAAGAATCTCATATTCTAGGAAAGAGCGCTTTCAAGGCTCGGATAAGGAGGAGAGGAATCTAGCAGCAGAATGAGCCCTGGCCCCAACAAAATCCTTGAAAAGCAGCTCTTGATGGATGTTCACAGCATAATCCTCAGGATATGCCATTTGTGCTTACTGGTTTATTCCATCTCTTGGAGTCTTTGAGCCCTTATATAACCTATGCCGGGCCATCATTGAAAAAGTATACTTGAAGAAGCTGTACATACTAGAAGAAGCATACTTGTCAAGTAAGCAAAGCAGTCATAGGGCTCCTCCTTCTTGGCAGGCACTGGTGACTGATGCAGCTACAAATGTAAAATCACTTTCATTGACCTGCCAAAGAAGAGTTGCCCTACGATTGCTTTGGCTTAATGAAATTTGCAGCCTGGCTGATCATGCAGTAGAGCCCTGTCATGCAAACCATATACGGCAAGGTATAATATTAGGCTAGGCTAGCCAAGGATATACCTAGGTTTTGTCATATTTGAAAATAATGGTAGAGGTAGAGCTTTAATACTGAAGTTATTTTTGTTGTACAAAGGTGTTCTGCTTTGTGACTAAGCAAGCAGGCAAAGTGAGTTTACCATGTGGCTTTGCACAATGCAGGGAAATAGTGTGATTTTGTATAGGTGGAAGCCATATATACAAGCAATTACTAATTTCCCTGATCCCTTTTGTCAGTTGTGGCCATATAGCTTGGACGGAGAGGATGTTCTTGCTGTGTGTTTAAACAATGCATATAAAAATAAAACAATTCTGTATAAAAGACCAGTAAGTTTCTTTTCTACAGCTATTTTTGACACCCAAGGGAAGTCTAGCTGACCAATCAAGCCACTTTTTCAAAGTAATGGACTTATTTTTGCTTCTTTTTGGATAACAGTGAGTTGAGGAGCAGAAGAGTCCGGAAAAAAGAGGGGGGGGGGGGGTCCCCACCTTTGCGGCTATACTATTTCTTTTTGAAAAATTAGGAAAAATACCGAGGACATACTTATTTTTGAAAGAAGGGTAATAGCTATTTCTTTATAAAATAAAAAAATAGAAAAAGGGGTATAGCCGGGTGGCTATATTCTTTTAAAAAAATTCAAAAAAATCCTAGTATCTTTTTAAAAAATTGGGAAAAATACGAGTATATCGGCACAGCGATACTATTTCTTTTAAAAAACTTGAAAAAATCGAGTATGGCCGCCTGGCAATACTATTTTAAAAAAGAAATTAGAAAACAACCGAGTATACCCTTTCTTTTAAAAAAATTGGGAAAAAAACTCATTATAGCCTCGCGGCTATACTATTTCTTTTTCAAAAAATGAAAAATCCGAGTATAACCGCGCGGCTATACGATTCCTTAAAAAAAAAATCCGATTATAGCCGCTCGGCCCTATGCTTTCTGTTAAAAAATTGGAAGAAACCCAGTATAGCCGGCCGGCTATACTATGTCTTTAAAAAAAAAATGGAAAAAACCCAGCATAGACGTGTGGCGGGGAGATACCTTTCCTGGCGAATTCCACCGTCGAAATTTTCAGGTTCTTTTTCGACATCATAAATATTGATAATCTCATCCGTGAAAATTTGGTTTTTTTTATTAGCGATATTATCGAATTTTGTCGAAAAACTCTTTCCTATTTTTTCTTCTTATTTTTGCTCGCAACAAAATTGTCTTTTTTCTTCTGCAGACAACAAAATACTTTTCTTGGTCTTCAGTCTTTCTCTTCCACAATCTCTCTCTCTCTCTCTCTCTCTCTCTCTCTCTCTCTCTGTGTGTGTGCATATTAAACTTCCACGGATCGACAAAATTCAGGGGGGGGGGAAACCCTCTCCTTCCTTTCTACACCGTTTCGTCCTGGGTACCGAAACACGCCCCTTTGGGGGGGGAGATCGCATCCTCTCGGATATACCATCAAACCCCATTCCGCGTCTTTCATTGCAGCTCGAAACGTTTCTAATTACCCACCGTGGGCTTTCCAGCTCTTCGTTTCTGGAAAATTATTTAGATGCCGGATCTGTATATACAGATCGAGGATAGATTTCTCGCTGTGTTTTCGGTGTTGGGGCTTTGAATCCGTAGGGTTAGTGTTTGTGTGATAGGATGGCTAGGACCAGATCGTCGTCCCGCACATTGACGTACTGTCACCCATCTGATTACTTGTAGAGACCGAAACGCTCGCCCTTGCTTGTCATAGCGTGTGTGTGCGTCACTCTGATTGTTTGGGACCGTCAGGGGGGGGCTCAGAGAGCACGAGTTGGTCTCACTTTGAGTGTTTTACTTTTTGTGATTTTGATTTGGTAGGTGTATGGTCTGTGTGATTGCTGAAAAATGCTCGCAAATGGAGGTGAAATTTGAACTTTATATTAGCATCTTTTACCCTGGATGAAAAAAAATGGTTGATCTCATTATAGGGGAGTTTCAAGTTTACTAAGTGCTCTCACGAGATATATTTATATGTTTGGTGCCTTCGATGTGCGTTTCTTTTAATAGGATTTAAAATTTCAGAGCAAGTGTTTGATTGGGCATGTAGCAAATGATAGGCTGATTGTTACAATTATGAGAGGAGGAGCACTAAGTTTTGTCTAATGGAAACCATCACAAATGTTATGGATGGTGGAAGCGTTTTAGATTTGAAGTATAACCCTGGGCTATTGTGAATTGGAAAAATGGTGAATAAATTTCTCATGGGATGCCATTTAGGAGTAACTAGATTCCCCAAAAGAGATCCTGGTTATCTGTAGTCATCCATCTTTTATTTGACTGTTTTTATCGAACCTTTTGCATTGAAAAGTGAACTCTATTGCATACCTGAGGTGTAAGAGTTGTACCTTTTTTTATTTGTTATAATTTCATGCATCTAATGATCTTGTTCATGACTTGCAGGAAGAAGTTTCTAAGTTAAATGAACAATTGCACCATTTGAAAAGTTTGGTAAGCGTTTAAATACTTATGCCTTGGTTCATCTTTAAGCTTGAGCTACTTCTCGTCTGTGGTCTTTAATTGCCTTCATTTTCATCCTTTTACTTGGGATGGGGTAGTGCCATTGCAGGCATAATTAACATTTCATAGTTTTTATGCCAGTTCCCACCACCTGACTGTGTAAAGCCACTATAAACATGTTTTCAAATAAAACATTTATAATTTATTAAAGAGCTTTAAGGTCCCCTTATCGGGCTGCAAATATTCCTTGAACCTGAACAGATTATGTTGTATGTAACCTGATTTGATTAAATATTTATGCCTAGAGATGAACATATATATTTTGGAATGCCCTGCAGCATTCTTTTTGTCTATTTTTTAAGGGTAGATATGTGTCAAGTGTCAACTAATGGTATACTGTACACGCAGGTGGAAGACTCGGAAAATGTGCAAGGTGATGCAACTAAAAAGAACATATTCAAGGGCAGGGATGGTGAGAAAGAGGTTGTTCCAGATGACCCGATTGACATTCAAAGACAAGAAAAAGTGAAAGAAGCTATGATTCATGCATGGAGTTCATATGAGAAGTATGCATGGGGCCAAGATGAACTTCAGGTATAATGGACCTTTCAAGTATATCATTATCTATTTCATTTTTAGAAGTTGTATCTCAAAGCATGTACACTGCATTATGGCCTTTTTTTACCCACGTATTCCTTTTGTGCTGTTTGCTGAAATGAGTCCTACAAGGTTTTATTTTCCTTCTGGTGTACCTTTTTTTTTTTTTTTTGGGGTCAAGCTGGTGTATCTTAAGTTGATCATTGGTAGTTTGCCGAAGTTTGACTTTGGCAAGGTTTTCAAGCATTGGTCTAACTTTCAGCCAGTATGTAACTAATTAGAAAAGTTATTACATATTGGGTTTCTGAAATTAGACTGTAATAAGCAAAATTATTTAGTGGATGGCACTGTACATACTCCCTTTAATACTTAAGTTATGGTCTTTTTAAGCAAAAAATATTTGTCTGTACTGATCTATTTATTATCATCTCTTTAAAGAGATTGTGCTAGGATCCTTTTGTATCGGGTCCTATATATTGTATGGTATTCAAACGTTATGTAAGCTCTTAAGCAGCAGTAAAATTTTAGTATCACTCGCTACTTCCAAATTTTTAGACTCATTTAGTGTTGTGAAGAATTATTTGTCCTTAGAAAATCTTTGGCCAAAGGTTGGAGAGTAGTGGCAAAGAACATAAAAGTGCAAGAGTCCAGGAGGACGTAAGGGATGGATTTTTGTTGGAACAATGTTGAAGTCCACATGTTAGGTTCAATTGACTTTATCGATGGATCTTAATGGTGGAGACTCATTGATCAATATTCTGTTGGGCATAGGAGAGCTGGAGCTCTTATGATGTGTTGTGGAGGATAAATGATGCACTAGTGGAGAATTAGTCAGAGAAATCAACAGTAAATTTAAAAAAAAATCAACAGTAAAATTTAAAAATTTCCTACACATTAAAAAGCAGATGATATGTATACAGACTTTGTATCTGCCTGATTAATCTCAGCATGTGTCTTACATATTGTTCAACAAAATAAATGTAGGTGCTAATGTCTCTAATCTGATACACTGCATTCCTTTTCCTGTGCTTGATAAACAATCCAAGGAGCATTAAAGTTGCCTGGGTGCACTGACAGTTCTATTTGTAATGACCACAAACTTAATATCTTTACCAAGTTATTTTTTATTTTTTACTTTCCATATGTTATTGATGATGTTGTTCTGTTTAGTACAAATTTCTAACATAAAAATTGTTTTCCATGTACCAGCCACAATCAAAGAATGGTGTTAATGGCTTTGGTGGTCTTGGAGCAACAATAGTAGACTCTCTTGATACGTTGTATATAATGGGTCTTCACGAGCAGTTCCAGAAAGCTAGAGAGTGAGTTGAAGTTTCTATTTTTTATTTTCTGTGGTAGCATATTCTGTGGATAGGTATTTGAACCCTTATTGCATTACTCTCTTCTTTAACCACCAAAGGCTCTAAACGCTTTTCTAATTTTTACTAGAATTTTTCTTGGAAGTTTTCTTTTATTCCTAGTTTGTAATATAAGCTATTCTCCTCGTCTTTTCGTATGGATCACATTTTCTTTGTGGGTTAAACTCACGCGCTTACCTTAAAAGCAAGTAAATAAGAGAAAAGAAGTCATGCTACTAATTATACATGGTTATAGTGTGTCCAGTGCCCTCACTTAATTATGTCAAAGTCCAAATTATTTGGGGATTGATACCTGGGCTATATTGTCTCATTGCTCCTATGTCGGGCCATATTTATGTTAACTATCAAGTCCTATGTATATATCTATGAATGTTGTTTCAGCTTCTTGTCACTTATCTCCTTCAGCTTGAACCAAAATTAATCTTTGCACAGCGATTTGACAGATTTTCATTGCACTGTGTAAACCATCTTAGATCACCTTTTCTTTTGCGCCTTCAGCATGCCTGGATAACACCTAAACGGAATTCCACCCTGCGTTGAGCGCTCTGATGTGTTTCCTCAGCGCCTCGTGGCGAGGCGCGCTTTTTAAACCATTGATTCTTACTTATTCATTTATTTTTCCCATCTATTTTTTTTTTGTTCTTTTTGCTCACAACCTCATTCTACAACTTTACACATTACATCTAATGTTTTATAACTAATATCTTTTCTGTGGCAGGTGGGTTGCAAACTCTTTCGATTTTAACTAAATATCTTTTCTGTGGCAGGTGGGTTGCAAACTCTTTGGATTTTAACAAGGATTATGAGGCTAGTGTTTTTGAGACAACCATAAGGTTGCATTATAAGGTTTAATATATAGTTGATTTTAATTATTTTCTCCCTTTTATAACAGGCTGTTTGGGCTTTCACTTTATTTTTCATGCTTTTTTGGTTTCCAAAAGCAGCTTTTCTGATGTATCATGTCTATCGTTTTTTCTGAAAACCCAGAGTTGTAGGTGGCCTTCTCAGTGCATATGATCTTTCAGAAGATAAAGTTTTCCTTGATAAGGCTAGAGATATTGCAGACAGATTGCTGCCTGCATGGGATTCACCTAGTGGAATCCCTTACAACATTATCAACTTGGCACATGGAAGACCGCACAATCCTTCTTGGACTGGAGTAAGTGGTGAAGAAAAAATACAATTTTCAGATTGTCTCTTGTTATAATATCACATTACCCTAAGTTGTGTTTATGCTTATTGATATTGTTGCATGTGCAGATCTCTTTTGTAATTTTTCTGAAACATTTTGAACAATTACAAGTAGTGTTTTGGAATTTGATTAATATTTCTGATATTTGAATTCATCATGCTCTTAGGGTGAAAGTATCTTGGCAGATTCCGGCACAGAGCAGGTGGAGTTTATTGCTCTTTCTGAGAGGACAGGAGACCCGAAATATCAGCAGAAGGTACATTTACTACCATGTGTACTAGTGTTTTCTTTACCCTGGTCAAATAGCGCATTTACAGGAACATTTTGTTTGATTTAACTCATGATGCCTGGTATATTATGACTTGTTGCTCATAGTATGTGTGTAAACTATATTCAGAACATAACTTGTATATCTGTCTAGGTTATATAAGAAAGGCATAGATCAGTGACTTTTTATTTTAGTGATGTTAAACTAATTGCTTGAATGTTGATTGCCAGGCTGAGAATGTTATAGTGCAGCTTAACAAAACTTTCCCTGATGATGGCTTGCTTCCTATTTATATTGACCCTGAAAGAGGAACGTCAGCGTACTCCGTTATAACCTTTGGCGCTATGGGTGACAGGTAAGCATAAAATTATGATATGAATTACGTAATTCTCTGAGTTTCAGGTTTCATAAGGTATACTGGTGCGATTGGCTTAAAACAATGGTGTAATCAACTTGAAACAATCCATTGCAGCTTCTATGAATATTTGCTCAAAGTTTGGATACAGGGGAATAGAACTACAGCTGTAAAGCCTTATAGGTAAGACGGTTGTCATTTTCTTTAGATGGTTATAGTCACTTTCCCACAACAAAATTCTGGTTGGTTTAAAGAGCTATGAGAAGCATGTCTGCTTGAAAGACCAATTTTGTCGTAGAACTTAATGTTAGAAATCATAAAGGGCATCAAGTGACTTTTGCTCTGGTACTAGGAAGAATCTGTATTCTTTGAGGCTACAAAATCTTGTAGTTCTTTAAGGTCAAAAAGTCCTGTAGTCCCTTTTTTTTTTTTTACCTTTTCTTTTTCTGAACTCTATTTTGAAGTGGATATGTGGTCATGGTCTTCTTTAAATGTATCTTGATGTCAAAATTCTTTTGTGGAATTTTGGAAGCAGAGATATGTGGGAGAAATCAATGAACGGTCTGTTGAGCTTGATCCGGAAAACAACACCATCATCTTTTACATATATATGCGAGAAGAATGGGAGAACTCTGACAAATAAGGTAAAGTATCGTTTGCAGCATCATAATGCTATGTCAATAAATTACCGTGTTTCATTTTGAGTGGCATTTTCCAATGCAGATGGACGAACTAGCGTGCTTTGCTCCAGGAATGCTGGCTTTAGGATCATCTGGTTATGGTCCTGACGACTCTAAGAAATTCTTGTCACTTGCAGAAGAGGTATTACTTTGAGATATAGGGCCTCTTTTGAACCCATATTTCATGTCAGTTGGACAGGCTCTATTAACTGAGATGCTCTGTGTGTGTGTGATTTGGCACACAAATTTTCCTATGTACAAGTTTTGTGGAAGCAACTGTAGTTGTCACAATTCTGTTGCATCCAAACCATGCCCACAATTTTGTGCTAGAGAGTACCATGTGTATACTAAAAATGTCAGGACATTGTAGAAACTTGTGATGTTACTTTTCAGCACTAAATCTGATATAGAACAGTAAGAACTGGTTTGTGTTAGGGCCTTTTGGTGGTTTATATGATAGATTAAAGCTTGTGAAATTTATGTTTTTAGGTTTAAATGTGACTCAAACGGCTTATATTGCTCAAGTAGAAGTTGGAAGGCAATTAGGTAGTCTTATATAACTGTTTTAGTGTGAATACTGTTGGGCAGAATAAGGGTGAAGAATGAGTTTGGGGGTTGAATCTCTGGTGGGTAGTTTGCCTAGCCAAAAAGGGGAAAAAGACAAAAGAAGCTATATTTCATTGGTTCTTTATGTAGAGAGAATTTTCATGAGTTGTGAATATTGTTGGGCCTATTGTGAATCTGTGTTGTTTTAGATGTTGTTGGTTGAGAGCATAAATAGACATCTTGTCTGACTTTTATTGTAATTCAATTTTCTTTTATTTATTATAAGTTCATGTTTCCTGATAGAAAAAAGTACAAATAAAGCTCGTAATTTTTTTAATAATAGTCAGCTTCCAAACAGTGTACCCTTTTAGCGTTTGACTGGATACTGTAAGCCTATTTTTCAGCTTGCTTGGACATGCTATAATTTCTACCAGTCTACACCAACAAAATTAGCTGGAGAGAACTATTTCTTTCGTGCTGGCGAGGTTAGTTATCCTGATTTTTGTTTATTCGATGCCACGTACTTAATATTTTTTCACATGGTGTCTATGTTTGATATTTCCAGGACTTGAGTGTGGGTACGTCATGGAATATATTGAGACCAGAGACAATTGAATCACTTTTTTACCTCTGGCGTTTGACTGGCAACAAGACATACCAAGAGTGGGGCTGGAATATATTTCAAGCATTTGAAAAGAACTCCCGCATAGAGTCAGGATATGTTGGACTGAAAGATGTATGCACTTCTCAAACTCATAACTACCATTGCGCCTCCATTCAAGTTTTCTTATGCATTTAAATTCCATGACCTTTTGTTCACGGTTGAATCTCGTGTTGGTGATGCTTTTTCTAGAGGTTGGGTGTTAACTGAAAAACATTTTTCTTTTGACCAATAATCTTTTGGGGCTGCAATATTTTATCGTATCCATTATTGCTTTCATCTCATGAATATTTGAACTAATCAAATATACTTGCTCCTTAGTAGACTGAAGATTCGAGCCGGTGGAATAATTTTTATGTTTTTTTACTGGTAACATATGGTTTCTCATTTATGCGGGCTGTTGGTGGTTATCAGGTTAACACTGGTGACAAAGACAATATGATGCAAAGCTTCTTTCTTGCGGAGACTCTCAAATATCTCTATCTTCTTTTTTCACCCTCCTCAGTCATCTCACTAGATGAATGGGTTTTCAACACGGAAGCTCACCCGCTAAGAATTGTGGCAAGGCATGATGAAGCAAATTCTGGAAGAGCAAATGGGGATGATAGACCAAAGATTAGATTGCGTGGCAGGAAGGAGGGCCGAGATTAATAGGATTTATTTTCTGTTCATTATTTTGTAATTCTAGGGTCCAAGTAGATGAAGGGCCAAATAGTAAAAATACATTAGTCCTTGAAATTTAATGTCAGCTTTTGTATGAGGAAACTATGCGGCTTTACAAATTTCACCTGCTGGTGGAAGTTGTATTCTATGGTGAGACATGTGTGCCCTTCTTTCACAGTGATGGATTTGTAACATAGGATATACAGATTATTTGTCAGTCGTCACCTCTCTCCCGTAGGAAAATGAATATTTCCTCTTAGCCATTTGGGAATGGATGAGCCTTTGTAATTTCATGGAGGAATGTTTTGTTTTTTCTTTTCCCCCCTCTATTTGACATGTCAATGACACTTATGATTTGTAAGCCCATTTGAATAAATGACTTCATGGGCAGAAATTACTTATTGAATATTTCCAGACCATAAGTGCTCTCTCTCTCTCTCTCTCTCTCCCTCTCCCTCTCTCTGTGCATGGGTTCTCTTGCTGCTGAAGTTGCAAGTTTTTTTAAAGGGAGTTGTTATTGATAGTTAAATAAAGTCATCTAGTACTCAGAATGCAATTTCTCCGTCATATTTTTGGAGTGCTAAGAACAACTTCCCTTTTTTATAGTTAACAGGTGGATCGTGTGGTAGTCATATTGTTCTTAGGATCATATATCCACCAAATGGGCTTTGCTTCAGTTGTTCTGTTGAGATTTTGGTTGACATAGGAGAGGTGAAGATAGAACTTGGTTTTAAATCTCCCTACATGCACGGCTCTAGAAGTTGAACCAGCCTTCGTCTACAATCGTAGTGTCATTTGGACGAGTAAGGTATTTGACACATATGCTAACACATCATTTCATGAACATATTTGGTTATCCTAGGTCAATAACATTCTACAGTGTTTTAATGTTAATGATTAGTTACATATTTCTAATCTTGACTGTTGGATTACATGTATGTTGCATATTAAATTTACTAACACATCTAATGAATGCAATCCAACGACTGAGATTAGAAATATATAACCAATCTTTAACGTCCATTTCACACATTAGCTAACACATCATTTGATGAACATATTGGTTATCCGAGGGTCGAAGACATTTTACAGTTTTATTAAGATAGAATAAGGTATTTGACACATTTGCTAACACATTATTTGGTAAACAAATTTAGTTATCCAAAGTCTTGTATTCGACCTTGCCGTATCCCAAAATAGGTCAGTTTATTAAATTCTTACCTTTATGAAAAAAGTCACAAGTCAGTTTTTTATTATTATTATTATTATTTTAAAAGAGAAGCCAGTATTCTAATGCTATATAAACATGCTATTTCTTTAAGAAACCCTAAATCAAATTGAGGACAAATCTTCAATTCTCGAAATACCTGACAACAGAAGGCCTCCGCACGATCCCACCGTTGATCATAAAAGGCGCTCACTTCAATCCAACGGCCACACATCTTCGTTCTTCTTCTCTACCCGAATTTTCAAGTTTCTCGTGTTCTGTTTTTTCTGCTGTACATCGTTTGGAATCACAAACCGGAATCGGAATTAATTATTCCATTCTCAGATATCGCTATCCCAGTTCTGAATTATCTTACCCTCGAATGGTAATTCCGATGATGTAAAATTTCCTTTTTTTTTTCTCCATTTCGCATTGAAATTTCTGTTTGCTTGCCCAGAAACGGGAGGAAAATTATGGAAATGTTCAATTACTAACTTCAACTAAGCAAATCACTCTCACTTATACATGCCACTCCATTTCGTACAATTCTGTCAAGACTTCCTATTATTTTTTCTTAATTTTCCTGCATTTTCCAGGCAATCAAACACAGTAATACTACCATGAGCTAAATACATCATTTGCGTGTATTAGCACAGTTCTCTGTAATTTTTATTATAATTTTGTTTCCCTGCATTTTCCTGGCAACCAAACAGAGCACTGAACCATTTGATCTTTGAATTGATAGCTTTAGCATTGACATGAAGGTGAAAAGCAGTAAATTTACACAAGTTTGTACAAAAGAGTAGTGATCTTGGAATAGTGTGATACAAATTGAGTAGTGCGCAATGGATGACATCTGTGGCAGCGATGAACCCATGCATATGAATGATAATCTGCATTTGCAATACATGCAAGATCATGAGCATCATCACGGGTTGGACCAAATAAGCAATGTAGATGGGGTGGCTGATGATCATGAAAATGGAAATGGTGGAGCTGAACTTGTCCAAGCCGATGTCCCATCTGACCCCATGAATCTTTCTGATACGCGTGATGGGATGATGGACCATGGCCCCGAAAATGGGGACCAGCTCACATTGTCGTTTCAGGGTCAGGTTTTCGTGTTCGATTCTGTGTCACCTGAGAAGGTGATTTGATTGATTATCCTGAAGTTTTATACTGCCAGTTGTTATTGTTTTGTCTACATGGGATATTTGATTTATGCTTGTGTGGCTTGTTACTGGAATTAGCTCTATTGGCGTGTTTTATTAACACATTATGCGCTTGTTGCAGTGTTTGTTTAAGCTTTGATTGATAATGGTTGTGCTCGAGATGAATTGCTTCAAGTATTTGGTTTATTGTACATTCTATGAATGTCTTTTGATTGTCTAATAGAATTCTTATGAACATGATGTTTCACATGACTGGCGAAAATGTTTGATTTTTACAAGAAAACTGATCTGGGAAGTGTAGTTTTTCTAGTTACTTAAGTAATATTGAAAATGCATCTGCATACTGAATTTTTGGCATCGAAGACTTATACAGACCTTAGAGAATTTGGAATGTAATATAAATATGGATAATGGTAAGATGGGAGAACTATTCTTGGCCGCTTGCATAGTAAATGGAGTGTTCCTAGAGTTCTAGATAATATTGTGGACCATGTAGATTTGTAAATATAACTGTAAACACAAATGAGTGAAAAATGGTAAAATGGGAGCCTATTGGCGGACATGGCCATACATAATAAATGGAGTGTTACTAGCGTTCTATATAAAACTGGGGAGCATGTAGATATGTAAACAATTACGTTGGATCCTAAACTTAGATTGAGTTATATCTGTACACATTACAGAAAGTAAAAGTAGTAAAAGACTGCCATGCTTGTTACTTTCTGGCACATGTTTCAAAAGTGTGCATATGGAAAACTGCAGTCTTTCGAATGTTCTTTTGGTACTTTGAAATCTATAATTTGTTTACTTGTGGCTATTTTGTCTTCTTAGTAGCTTAATAAAGAGAAAGCCTTCTGATTTATTT